>NC_079170.1:25099766-25203441 GCF_947568905.1 Ostrea edulis
TACAAAACACTGATTTACAACACCTATCTTAATGTTGATGAATTTTATTTACTCACAATAAGGGTCTCGGTACTAAGGTCACGGTAAAGTTATTCCTTAATGTCAAGGGCAATCAGAAAATAGAACTTCAGCAAGCAAATTTGGTTTATCCGCATACTTGGCTGTCATGTCTGATCAGGCAGATGGACACGCTATGATGATAACTCCCCTAAGTGCTTTTGATACAGATTAGCTTATAAGGATTCCATTGCATCCTTACTGATTGCTTCTGCAAATTGACCCTTCACCCAAAACATTTTTTCGACTTTGGAAAAAACAAAGTAAACTGAAGTTGATGACAAACGGGATGACCTCATCTTTTCCACCATCGACTCCCATATTCATATAGCAACAATTCAACAATTATGACCGTGTTCTGAGTGCGATTGGTATTCAAATGGATCTCTATTTTTAGACCAAGTAAACGCAGCAATCCGTGTTCAAAACTAGTATGCAAATAAAAGTTAACAATTCTTGCGAAACACGTCAGAGCATTCGATTTAATGGCTGGTTGTATTTACAAATGAGATCGTTAAAACAATCATTCATCACGTTCTTGTTAGTAGCCTGGCTGGATTTACAAAAGTGATCATACCCCGAAAGTATTCGTGCGTATCAAATTAGTTGAGATACATAAACAACAAAGGTATGTAATAATGGAATATTACTACATAAATATGGGAAGCTGACGATGGATGTTACTCCGTTTGTCATATAGATGATTTATTAGTTTGCCGTTGACATTTGTGTTCAATAAAATATTAAAAACGAGATGTCCTGAAGCACCCATCTTTTCATTTATTTTTTCACAGTTTACATTACCTGATTTCAATCTGATGAAAAGTGAAGATTGCGAAGAATCATCAATCTTAAATCGTACAAAGAAATCAAAATTGAAGATAGGACAAACATATACCCCTGGAAACACCAGAGGGGGATCAAGTCTCTAGGAAGAGTTGATCAGTTGCACGCACCTTGAAGCCCTTTATTTTTATCAGATTATGTGACCTGTCAGCAGGGCATGCATACTCCTCTTTGGCACCTGATCCCTCCAATGGTATGTCCAGGTGTCTGTGTTTACACAACTCTTAATTTTGTATTTCTTATTGAAGTTACGAGATTGATCACTGTTCGTTATATTGATCTTTTCATTTAAACTTACGTTTATAGTTTGTTTTGTCTTATTCTTTCTTCATTTCTTGCCTTGTTGTTTTAGCGATGTGAATTGCAAAGATTATTGCTGTAAAAAGTAAGGTGAACGACATAATACCATAGCATGATTTATCATATCTATGATCGACTTGTGTGAGTTGGCAGGGTAACACAAACTTTGGTAGATATAATGTTTTTATTATCATAAACGTTCCATAGTTTTGTATTGAACGTTCTAACGCTTAGTGATGCTACACGACATCAAATTTGATGATATACATATGTCTAGTTATGTTTTTCAACATATGATTGCTTCTTTATAATAAAAATGAATTTCATAAACATCCTAAATCGTCGTAAAACAATGCCATGCGTATCATTTGTAGAATGTTATGAAAAAGTAATCATGTATATGCAATTATATTTAAGAAAAGAGTTCCAGCAAAAGTTAGCAATATACTTCATTTTCGTAAAGTGGTTCTGAATAGAGGTTAATCCATTGTCACATACAACGTTAGCATCATCTGCTTAAAAAGTTTAAAATGTCACTAAGCATTCTCTTATTTCACAAATGTGTACCCCCAAGCACCTCTTCATTATGCTTTGTTCGTTTTTTCTTCAGAACAGAAATCCATGCATCACGATATCTTCGATTCTTGGTGAACATGCATATTTCAGAATTGGAAGTTCTTATCTAAATGCCATGTAAATCTATGGGGGGAAATAAAAATACAAATTCGAATGAGATGCTACAGTGGACTAATTTAAAGAAAACAGATCAAGGGATATATGTATGTCACAAGATATAAGCTAATCACGGAAGGTATCTGCCACAGCTGTACGTTTTTCTGCTTTGATCCCCATTCCAATGCAAATACAGGATGGTGTCTGATAAGAATTTTCACATTTTTGGCTTTTCTTTTTGTTTTGTACAGAATGAAGTTGTCTACAAAGAAAGAAAGATAAAAGAAACAAACACAAGAAATGTAACATATGCATTAGATGAAATAAAAACCCACATATAAGAATAAAAAGCTACCATAAGTATATCCTTCGATTTCCTGCTCTAGTTAAATAATTGGCTGCCAAGAGTGGATTCTCATGTTGGGATTACATGCAATGATTTGAAGGACGTCATCAATATTCTGAAGGATCTTTTCTGCATTGTATCTTCCGACTTTCTCCAGCGAGTACCTTAATCGAAACTCCAAAGATCTTGTGGAGAGAATTATGACACTGAGACATGTTTCATACGTTTGATCCTGTTCAGCACCAAACTCTGATAGTTGGATGTGTGACGAGTTAAATTCATTCCATAATGTCAAATCCTCCATTGTTATAGAATGTGTCATATGTATATCATTTTTAAAATTTGGCAATTCTTTGATCAGTTTGAATGGTAGAGCACTTTTTGCAATTCCGTCAACAATGACCGTTTTGTTATCTGTAAGAACTGTATAAAACGTTGATTCTGAGTTTGTTACATCAGGGGAAACCATAGGAACGTAATTAACACACATAGTTATTCTATCGCGAAATTCTGGGAAATGTAGTCTCGTGTCTATGGCACTGACAACACATATTCTTTCGCATTGCAGTTTTTTAGAAAGAGTTAATTGGTAAGCAGTGCAAAATAAGGAAAACAAGGAAACATTGTTTCTTTCTGATGCGTCTTTCAATTTTTGAATTTGATCGCCGCTCCAATGTTTGCTAATGACTTCGCTCGTATTGTCACAGTCCAATGCTTCATGGGTACTCCCCTTGTTATGTTGCTGCGCTCCAGTGCTTGGAGTTGCTTGTGATCGTGTTTTCATGTCACTCCAACGCTCAGTAAGGACCTCTCTTGTGTTGTGATCACCATTCAATTGTTTTACTTCTTTGGTGTTGTGATTGGCGCTCCAATCCGTCATGATGAGGTCGTTTTCCTTTCGTTCACCATTGCAACTGTTTGAGATGACATCATTTGTGTCGTTGAATATCTCCTCGACTTTTTCGAAAGCTTCAAAACTCTGCGATTTCTTACACTTTGAAACCTCTATATTCCAGTAAGATTTAAGTTCATCAGTTTCTTCTTTCAAATATTTTTCCATCACCAAGGCAGGATCCAATGAATATTGTGGAATCACCTCTGGAAAACATTGATGGTAGAGGTAGAATTTAAAAAAGTAATGAAAATCTTTGACAATGGCTCTGATACTCCCATTGTCTATATTACAGTGATTTAGTATCAACCTGACAACGCCAGAACTTGGTGATTTCCAAAATATACACTTTATAGGAATGTCAACATATGGATCAAACTTTGCTATGTCCTTAAACACCTTTTGTAGTTGATCATTTGACGAAACTGTGACGAAATCAAAACAAACGTCCTCAATGTCAAGTACAGACTTCATCGTATTAGTGCGCTTCTTGCCTGGTTCTGTTGGTTGGAATATTGTTCTCAATTCTGGATTCTTCAAAATGAGATTCAGGAGAGATGTTTTCCATATAGCTGCATCATTGATGTCCCATGAAACAGTGAGATCTACTGCGATTGTTAAATGTGGATTATTGCAATCAGTTTCAAACAACTCCAAATAGTGTAGCTCTAAAGGTGAGGGACTTTCAGAAATAAAAACATCATCATGTGACGTGCGCTCTTTAGTTGATTGGGATAGAAAATAATTAGCAATGTCGGTAACAGTTTTCTTTCCTGTCATGAGATAAACTACAGGAAGCCGTATTTGACTGGATTCAAACAAGGAATTGATAAGCTCTATGGATTTTTGAGAATCCAAACCAATCTCCAAAAGTATTGACGTATTTTTTATTTCATCTTGCTCGACTGATAATATTGATGCAGCAGATGTCTTCACAAGATCTAACCAGCGCTGACGAAACTGCTCCTTGCTATCGCAAAGTTCTGGGTGAACATTGATTCTAGCTTTCGTGTCACTTTGGGGTGACTCGTGATACTGTAGAACTCTTTTTTCTAATATAGATGTATTCAAGTCAGCGACGGTAAACTGAGCTTTCGTTGTGACCAAGGCACAATTTAATGCAATGACTAATTCTTCTTTTGGCAAAACATTGTATCCGTGCATTTTACTTATAGACTGGATATTTTGATCCGCTCCCATTCCGACAGACAACATTCCCCAATTTATCACCTGTGCTGCTTTACCAATCGAACGTCTATAATGAGCAAAGGCGTCCATAAAAGCATTCCCTGCAGCATAGTTAGCCTGTGCTTTATTTCCTACGAGCGAGGCAATACTTGAGTGCATAATGAAATAATCTAAGTCCATATTTTCTGTCACTCTATGAAGATTCCACGTGCCCAATATCTTTGGAATCAGCGGAACATCAAACATCTCGGTCGTTAATTTGTACACAGGTGCATCTTGCAGAACACCAGCACCGTGAAAGATTCCACGGATCTTGGTGATTCCAAGATTTCCAACAAGTCGAGAGAAGACACGTTCAAGATCATCTTTTTGTGTAATGTCTACTTTGTCATGCCAGATAGATGTGTTCCGGATACATTTGATGTTTTCTATTCGTCGATTTTCTATCTCAGAGGGAGACCTCCTCGATAATGTTATAACAAACTTTGCCCCACGAGCAGCCAAGAATTTTGTTACTTCCCACCCTAAACCTGTTAGACCACCAATGACAACGTATGCTGAGTCTCTCCTTATCAACATATGGCTTGGAATTTCTATTTCCGTCGGTTCTTTGAAGACTGATAGACGCAAAATGCGTTCTGAATTTAGTTTAGGAATGTTAGAAAAGAAACCTTTTATTTCAAACATCAATCGTTTTGCTCGCTTAAACTGCTTCTGCATTTTTGATTGCTGAAATATTTCAAACATATCTACGACACAAGATTCTGTGTTTGGGTAGTTTGTCGGATCATTTGCAGTTGTAGAAATTGGTAGCAGACCCTTGATACTAAGTAACAGTTTGATATTCGGAAACCATCGAATAATAACTTCAAATGGACATGTGACCTGTTTTGATAGCACGACAAGAACAGATGCTGACGAATCTTGACTATCTTTCGCAATATTTGATTCGTCCGTCGTGACTGAACAGTGTTTACTTTGTAGCAATGCTCTTAAAACCATTGACACTTCCTTGTGTTTTTCGTCGTGTAAAAGGAACACATTATTCTTTTTTTGAACTTTATCGGCTAAGCACATAGCGACTACCATGTTGAAAAACATACCCATCCTATAGCATGGTATCTCTAGCAATTCACATACACAGAGTCTGTTCACGGCAACTGACGATGCTACGTTTATGAGACAACAACCAATGATTTCCTTCCCATTTTTCAGAGAGTGTCCAGTGAATTCACAGGCCAGTGCGGGATGGCCACTTTCAGAATCGCGACCCCAATACTTTGTTACTGGAATTGGTTTTTGGAAGGGATACAAATGATCATGAAAGCACAGCAAAGCTTCGTGAATGGAGACAATACAAACGCCATTGGTGTTGCTAGCAGTTTCTAGGGTTTCAATCAATGAGTAGGGGGGTTGGTTAGCCGTAGAACGTGTTTGAACAGAATAATGTTTTCCCTTTGACGGCGCAACTGTTTTCTTACCATGGACAGAGTATATTGATGGAGAATGTTGAAGTTTAGCACTCAATACTCCTTTTGATGATATAATGAGTTCTCGTGAGAGAGAGTTTTCTGCATCGTTTCTGAGTGAAGATATAGTAGATAGGATTGAATTTTGAAGGTCTAGCCAGTTTCCATGCAGGTCTATCATTGCAAGTTTAAAGTCACGATGTTCCAAATGAAAGCAACGACCAATACCCCACAGTTCCGACCCAAATACACCAAATACCTCTCTATCTTCCCCACCTTGTGTCCATTCTGTAACAATGTATAAGCTCATTGTATTGAGGTCGATCTTTTGTAGTATCGTCAAAAGAATATGTGCCGACTTTTGCACGCATTCTAATACCTCATCCCCATCTTCAAAACTTTCAGCAGTGACAAAACCAGGAATGAAATACAAATCTATATTTTTTTGTTCTGGCAGTGTTGAAAGGAAATGCTTCCTTTGGATAGCATCAGAGAGGTTCACCGTTCCGTGATCTGGGTAAATTCTGCAGATGACTTCTTTAGCCTGTGTCATTGTTTGCTCGTTCCACGAAGCTATCAAACTTGGTCTATTTTGGTGAAAACAATCTGAAGGAATATCGATCAGTTGCCATTTTTCTTCAAGAAAATGGTTTTGAACACCAGTCATACTAGAGATTATATCCACCTCAAATCCTTGCATCTCTGCTACAATCGTTCCATTTCCTCGCAAAAGTAATACATTGCTTATTATTTTCGAATTTCGTAGTAACATTAATCTTGAAAAACATGTCATTTTCTTTGTTGGCGGTTGTTTAACTGTAAATTTCCTCACCAAAGTAGGGAAAATACGAGATTGTGTTCCCTGTTGGAATTGCAATGTTGGATAACAGCATGACTGAAACATACCATCAATAATAACGGGATGAAAACAGGTTCTTGGCATATCCATTTGAACAGCTTTTGTCAAGATTATATCAGCAAGATTCTCATTCGTTGATGACTGGATTTCCGAAATTATTCGGAAAGTAGAACCATGATTGAAACCTAACGCATTCAGAAATGAATATATTTGATGTTTTGATTTTCGCATTCCAAGGGTTCCGTCAATACTTGTGACGTCTACTATTTCAGTTTGGGATTCATCCACATGTTTCACTGTCCCTTCAGCTAATGGAGGATACTGTTCTGTTTCTCGAACTTTGAATTTAACTTCTACAGATGATGGAAAGTCAGTATCAATAACAAGGTACTTTTCTTCTGCCATTCCTATTTCTAGAGGTGTCAGTATTTTCCATGAAATTTCAAGTTCTTCCACATTCACACTCCAGATCTTTCGCCCAATTTCAAGTGCTATCTCTCCGTATAAAGCGCCTGGTAGAATTATTTTGTCGTCTACTAAATGTTCATATACAAAAGGTGTATTCGATTTTGAGATATAAAAACCAAATTTCCAGCTTGATTCCTGCATGGATGAAACCATACGGCCAGCAAATTTTTCTTGATTTTTTCCCAGTTGTAATTTATTTTTCATACCCGAATCAACACTGCAATCATTCTTGCTGAAAACGTAAGTCGGAAGTACAGAGAGACTTCCAGTGATATCTGCGACATTTGTCCAAATAGGAGATATCCCTTTTCTGAATACTTCATTCAGTGAGTTAAAGAATGTGTCTATCTCCGACAATTTGTTAATGGATGATAAAATCATATCATCAGTTTGTGGAAAAACCACATCGAAATGTGCCTGAAATACGGGTCGTGGTCCTATTTCCAAAAATATTGTGCTCTTGAATTTCTGTTTGACTGACTTCATCGATTGGAAAAATAATACAGGCTTTGAAACATTGCAAGCCCAATATGCTGGCGATGCAAAATCGGTCTTTATTTCTTTACCCGTAACTGTTGAAAATGTTGGGATGCACGGACTTTGGGGTTTAATGCTTTCCAGCATAGCAGGTAGGTTTTTACCCGCATCTTGAGTATAGTGACTGTGGTATGCGCAAGACGTATTGAGAGGTATAAATTCTGTGTCACCTCCTAAAGCTGCTTTCAGTCTCTCCATTGTTTCTTTATCTCCAGACACAGTACATGATTCTGTGCTATTGTAAACAGCAACATTTGCGTGGCAATTATACAATTTCTGAATTTTAGCACATGCTAGATCAACCGTCTCAGTTGAGCAATTGCGAACGACCATCATTGCGCCCTTTTCGCATGTCGACAGAGCAAGAGAACGGTAATAAATGACAGTTACGGCATCCTCAAGTGAAAGTGCTCCACTTTCGTATGCTGCGGCTACTTCCCCTACCGACTGTCCAACGACCGCAGATGGACGTATCCCTATGTGTTTCCACGATGCTGCGAGCGCAAGCTGTGTAGAAAAAATGGCAATGTGCGCCAGGATGGGATTTGTATAAGATTCTGCCTCATTTTGGATCGATTGATAAATTGAGATGTCTGCATTAAGCATTTTCAAATAAGAATCTATTTCAATTATACTTTTTCTAAACACTGGGTTCATCTTTATCATTTCTGCACACATTCCTTTCCATGTGGTTCCCACGCCACAATAAACAAACACTATATCAGGTTTTGTAGAGGGCACTGGCGAAAATAATTGTTCGTTGTGCTCTAAAACAGATTGCAGCTGTTTCTGAAGATTGTCAACAGAATCCGTTAACATCAACTTACGGAATTTGAAATGATCTCTACAAAACACAGAAGTGTACGATAAATCTTCCAATGAAGACATTTCTGTGAGGTTTTGCTTTACTTCATGCATCATTTTCCGCAAAGACCCCTTTGTTACTGCAGAGAATACTACAACTTTGCTCTTGGGAAACAAAACTTCAGAATTAGACTCTTCAACATTGATTCTCAATTTGTTAAAGCTCTGGTTGCTGTATATTATTGCATGTGAATTTGTGCCTCCGAATCCAAATGAATTGATTGATGCTATACGACAGCCATGAGAATTTTGTTTCCATTTTGAGTTGTCTCTACTTATAGTAAAGCCATATTCTTGAAATGGAATGTTTTTGTTTGGTTCATCAGCATGCAGTGATGGGACAAAATGACCATGTTTCATCATCAAAAGAACTTTGATGATTCCAGCAACACCTGCTGCGGATTCTAAATGTCCTATGTTGGTTTTTACGGATCCAATCTTAACTTTACGATCTTTGAAATGCGGTCCAAAAAATTTCCCTAGTGCATTTGTTTCTATTGGGTCACCAACTGGGGTTCCTGTTCCTACAATCAAAAAATGAGTTTACATCACTTACTCGATTTTCACTATCAAATCCTCATGGTCAATTGTATTATCATTTTTAAATCTTAAAGTCAGCAAATAACAACAAATTCTAAACTTTGATAGAGAAAATTTTGATAAATTTCCCTCCAAACGTATAGAATCATTTCTTCAATTTTGTTTATTTTTTTAATTATTTATAAACACAGTCAATTTAATCGAATAAGGAATGCATTAAAATACAACGATTTTATAGCTACACTATGTAACAGTCTTTACTTTTCCTCTTTTACTTTTTATCCATGCTGACAAAGGGTCAAGGTTTTTGGTATCTATCCATCGCGTCACATACGTTTTGACATATTTAAAAGGGAGATGAAACTCGTTTGTCAATTGGACGACACAGGTTCTCAGAATATCAGACTTTTTGGAATAAATTACTCGAGGTTGTGATTTTCGACCATATTGACATAGAGAGCAATAATATATCCAGCTGGACTATAGTTGAAAGAAACATAGATATATAGACAAATATATTGGATGCTTTTATTATCTAAACAAACAAATACTTGTTTATAGTACACTGCCAGTCTTCAGAATCACGCTTCAGATTCAAACACATTTAATACTCCAGTGAAAGAAATGCATTGATATGAGTTATCGTACCTATACTGGATTCATAAACTCTACAAAAACCCTTACAAACAGAGATACATAGCTGGATCATGTAAATGTTCTACCAAGCCCCTGTATTTATCTTCACGAACATATTAAAACTGCAGATATATTGTACCACAACATATGCTAGAAATGGTGTAAATCAAACGAGGATCAAACAAAGATTGTAAGACATTCCAAAGAACTTTTAGTAAATTTGAAATATCAAAACTTTTCCCAAATCAACTGCATCAAAACATATGCCGTTTCATTACTTTGCAAACCATTATTCGTGATAAATTTAAGACTAGGTTTTTCACATCATAGACATCTGTGTTTTAATAAAAATGGAACACGCATAAATTTACATCATGTTATCAATCATTCAAAAAATGAATTTGTTAGACACTACACTAATTTTACGCATAAGTACTCCGAAGTTGATATTAAAGAGACTTAGTTTTTTGTTGTTGTCTGACACGCTTCATACCGATTGTTAGACCGTTCTTGGCATACTGGTTTTGACTACGGATAACTCCGTTTACGTGATCAAAATAAAGGGGTGTGATCGGTCGAAAGGGGATGATTACTCATCCTAGACACCTGATCACTGTTTGATATCTTCAACTTTCATCTATTTGGTCTTTGGTGAGATAGCCTGTTAAAATTTACATGGACACGAAGCTTGCTTATAGGAGTTATGAGATTGATCACTGTTCGTTATCTTCACCTTGCTCTTTTATTAGGTGACCTGTTTTTCTTTCTTATGAGGGTGAATTAATTCAAAAGCTTCTACAGAAGAAACACTATTTTGATGTAACCTTCAACTCAACATTTAGATAGATCGAAGACGGTTTATCTATTAACAATGTTCACTTTCATTGGTATGTCCATTCGATGTACCTCAGTGCAATGGGGATAAAAAAAACCCACTACAAATTCTTCAATATGCGCTTTATCTTTGGATATTTGATTGAACGTAACGACAAACTGACAACTCAACTTTATGACAATCGCGATGACTCCAACTTCTTCACCGTTAACTTGTCGTATTTATTTAGCAATATCCCATCATCACCTGAATATGGTGATCATGTGTCTCAACTGAGTCCATACGCGAAAGGATGTTCTACGTATGATTGATTCATAAATCGAGGTAAGTTATTGAAAAATAAGCCATTTGCAAATTAAACCAAACGTTGTCTGACCTGTTAGGCCGTTTTTATATACTGACATTGCTCCGATTGTTTGATCAATATATAGGGTTTATAGTGGGTGTGACCGGTTAAAAGGGAATGCTTATTGATCCTAAGCAACTGACCTCACCTTTCATGCGTTCTGGGCTCCATGTTTGTCCCTCTCTTGATTTTATATTATTTATTACGTTTATGAGATTGACCTTGCATTGACGTATGTTTTACATTACGACCCCTTGGTCGAGGCCTCTGCTGGTGGACTGTTAGTCCTCGAGGGTCTCTACAGCCCAGTAGCTAAGTAAGTGTTACTGGCTTGAAAATATGGATGTATATATAATTGCTGTGATAAAATTTAGAAATTCATTTCAAAATTAAGAATTGTCTACCTAGTGCATAGCTCTAATCCTTAGACGAATTTGACTCCAGTTTTTGGTACTCAATTTTTCTTAGTTCTTACAAGTTTATTGTTATATCGGATTTCAAATATTACGGCTTGAGCATAACTGAAAAGACATTGTATGTCCAAGTGCACATTTGGTGCATCAAAATTGGTACCGTATAAAAAAAATATAAAACTTATACGGTACCAATTTTAATGCACCAGATGCGGATTTCGGCAAATAATGTCTCTTCAGTGATGCTCAACCAAATTTTTTTAAATCCGAAATACCAGTAAATTTGGAAGCCCTAAGAGCTATTTTAGGCGAAACGTTTTACATTACAACCCCTGCGTCGAGACCTCAGCTGGTGGACTGTTTGTTTCCGAGGGTCTCTATAGCCCAGTAGCTAAGTACTTCGTTACTAGTTTGAGAATACGGGATGTATATTTAATTGCTGTGATAAAAGTTAGAAATTCACTTCAAAATTATAGATTATCTCCTTCGTGCATAGCTCTGATCCTTAGACGAGTTTAACTCCAGTCTTAGGCACTCTCATTTTTTAAATTCTTACAAGTTTATTGTTATTTCGGATTACCAATATTTCGACTTGAGCATCACTGAAGAGACATTGTATGTCGAAATGCACATTTGGTGCATCAAAATTAGTACCGTATTTGTTTTACATTACGACCCATGGGTCGAGGCCTCAGCTGTTAGTTTGTTAGTTCCTGAGGGTCTCTACAGCCCAGTAGCTAAGTACTTCGTTATCAGTTTGAATATACGGATGTATATTTAATTGCTGGGATAAAATTTAGAAATTCATTTCAAAATTAAGGATTATCTCTCTTGTGCATAGCTCTGATTGCTAGACGAATTTGACTCCAGTCCTTGGATCTCCGGTTGTTTTTTTTAGTTCTTACAAGTTTATTGTTATTTCGGATTTCTAATACGGGAAGTGGTTTTAATTTCGCGGTACTAAAAGTTCAAGATTTTTAATATTGGTCTAATTGCGGTGGTTTTATGTTTGCGGGATTCAAATTTTATGGCATGTCGCACTTGCAAACTGATTGCATTTGTTTTAATTTCGCGAAACAAATCCCTGACCGCGAACATAGCAAAATCAAAACCACCACAATCATTTCCCCAGTTACAATATTTCGGCTGGAGCATCACTGAAGAGACATTATTTGTCGAAATGCTCATCTGGTGCAATAAAATTGGTACCGTATAAGTTTTACATTACGACTCCTGGGTCGAGGCCTCAGCTGGTGGACTGTTATTCCCCGAGGTTCTCTACAGCCCAGCAGCTAAGTACTTCGTTACTAGCTTGAAAATACGGATGTATATTTAATCGCTGATAAAAAATTTGAAATTCATTTCAAAATTAAGGACTATCTCCCTCGTGTATAGCTCTGATCCTTAGACGAATTTGACCCCAGCCTTTTCGACTCTGTATATTTTTAGTTCTTTGAAGATTATTGTTATTTCAGATTTCCAATATTTCGGCTTGAGCATCACTGAAAAGACATTATTCGTTGAAATACGCATCTTATGCGTCAACATAGGTACCGTGTAATTTTTACATTACGATCCTTGGGTCGAGGTCTCTGCTGGTGAACTGTTAGTCCCCGAGAGTCTCTACAGTCCAGTAGCTAAGTACTTCGTTACTAGCTTGAAAATACGGATGTATATTTAATTGCTGATTTAAAATTTAGAAATTCATTTCAAAATTAAGGATTATCTCCTTCGGGCATAGCTCTTATCCTTAGACGAATTTGATGCCAGTGTTTGGCACTCTTTTTTTTTTAGTTCTTACAAATTTATTGTTATTTTGGATTTCCAATATTTCGGCTTGAGCATCACTGAGGAGACATTATTTGTCGAAATGTGCATCTGGTGCATGAAAATTGGTACCGTATAAGTTTTACATTGACAATGTTCGTTATTTTAACATTTTCATTATACCTCATTGGCACCTGATCCCACGTTCGATATGTCCTGTGGTCCGCGTTTATTGTACTCTTACATTTGTAATCTTTATTGTATGCATGCGATTGATCACTCTTAGTACGCAGTTTTACATCCGATATATCCACGAGTTCGTATTTGACCTAGTTTTCAGTTTGTATTATTTATAGTATTAATGATATCACTGTTTGTTATTTGCACTTCTTCATTAATATCAGTGTGTTGAAATTAAAGCAAATTAATATTGATGACCTTAGCTATGGGTGAAGTTTTGAGCGGATATTTAGGGAAACCTCATTAAAGATATTGATTTCATATGTGAATTATAGATAATTCATTTCTAATATCACAGTTTTCTTTGTAGATTTGAAACTTTAAGAATTAAAAGAACTTTTTAAAAGGAAATGCACTCAATTAAGTTGATAACGAGCATTTTCTTTCTTTTAGAAATGTCAGTTAAATTCAGTGTCACCTGGACCGAAACACAAATAATGATTTTCCAAGAAGCATATGAATAAGGCAAGGTATGGAATGAAGAGGTTACAAAATCAGGAATATTTGAAATTTCGATAAGAAGAACTTTATAAAAGATTCGGAAATATCACTTCTATTCCTAAAGAATAGCAGTGTTATCTAAATTATAAATGTTAATATTTCATTATCTTAATCTTATTACACAGAAGACTAATGAAAGGATCAGGTATTTTGTTTTTAATTTTCGGTTGTCTTGGCAGAGAGGGAATATCCAACAGTCTCTTTTTCTTTCTTTTCCTCTACATTTTGAAATACGATTTGGAATAGCTTTAGCTTTGCATCTGAAGTAGGTGATCAAATTCCAATTATTGATCATTTGAAACACTTCATACAGCATAACTAATTAGCCATGGACTATAAACAAATAATTGCTAGGCCATGGTAGATGAACATATAATGAGAAATACAGACAGAAAGACGGAAGGACAGACAGAAAGATATGTATGCATACGTGCATACATACATACATACATACACACAGACATAGACATATATACAGGCACACACATACATACATACAGACATACATACAGACACATACATACATACAGACAGACAGACATAAACAAACACACATACATGCATACAGACAGACAGACAGACAGACAGACAGACAGACAGACAGACAGACAGACACACACACACACACACACACACACACACACACACACATACATACATACATACATAAATACTTGCATATTTGCATACACACATACATACAGACAGACAGACAGACACACACACACACATACATACATACATACATACACATACATACATAAATACTTGCATATTTGCATACATACATACAGACAGACAGACAGACAGACAGACAGACACACACACACACATACATACACACATACATACATACAACCACACAAACACATACCTACATACATACTTCCATACATGCATACAAACAAACAAACATACATACATACATACAGACATACAGACACACACATATACATAATACATGCATACATACATACAAATAAACATACATACATACATACATACACATACATAAATACTTGCATATTTGCATACTTGCATACATACATACATACATACATATATATATATATATATATATATATATATATATATATATATATATATCTTTCTGTATATATATATATATATATATATATATATATATATATATATATATATATACATCTATATACACAGAAAGACAGACAGGCAGGACTATACATACAGAGAGATATGAGATGCAGATATATATATCGAAGTCTTTATAAAAAATCAGTCACATACCGTGAGCTTCAATGTATTGTATACTGCCTGGATGCATTTTTGAATTTTCAAAAATCCTTTGTAACAGGTGGATTTGCTGACTCTCTGCAGGTGCTGTAATTGGCGAATTTTCATGTCCGTCTTGATTGCAGGCCGTTGCAATGGTACCCCATATTTTGTCATTTTCACGAATAGCCTTGAAAAAGGAATCAAAATACACGTAAGACAATAAAGGTGTATCTACAACCAGAGACCCGAAATGAAAAAAGAAGAATCAGATAAATTACACGAAGAATATGTATTGGTTCCAGCTACGAATACTTTTAACAATAATGTCTTTGTTTGTAAGGTTAATTGTCATAACTGTATTTTAAATGAACTTGGCTTTCATTCGACGTTTGATATTTCTATTTACTTTTCGAATTGCCTTACAAAAGTGAACACATTTCATAGCCCAGTCAATGAAACTAATGAATACCATTTTCCTTATCTATACTGGATTCAAAAAATTCAAAAATTCTTACAAACAGTGATACACTGCTTGAACCAGTAATTCTTCAACCGGGCCTCTATCTCTCTCCTCTAGAAGACAATTGCAATAAACGAAATCCTTGAAACAAATTGTGTTACAGTGTTTATGTGTAGGTGTGTATGTCTCTCAACTGATTCGATATGCAAGATTTTGTTCTCCATACAGTCATTTTTTATTAAATTAATGCAGGCTACCGAGAAATAATTTGATGTTACGGGCTTACGGCAGTCTCGTTTTAGGTCAACATATCGAGAACTTTACAATTGCTATACGATTTAACTTGAAAATACAACCTGTTTATTGGGTAATATGCTGCCTGTCATGTTTCATACCAATTGAGAGCGTTATTTACACACTGATTTTGACTGCGGAATGATCCTTTTCCCCATTGGGATGTAGGGATCACAACGGGTGTGACCGGTTGACAGGGATGCTTATTCCTCCTAGGCACTTGATTACACATCTGGTATATCCATGGTTCCGTGTTACACCTATTTTGTGTTATTTATAGGAGTTATAAGATTGATCACTGTTTGTCATGTACCTGAATACGAGGAGTGGTGTCAATTCGAAATTTCAAAGAACTTTTATTACAATTGAAATCACAAAACGTTTTCCAAATTAATAAAATTAAAACGCACTCATATTTTTTATTCCATGAAAAATCACGTTGTTAAAGACCAATCAAATTCAGTGCCCACGTACTCTTAAGGAGGAATCCTACACCAGGGAAATTTGATGCAGATGAAAAGAGGATATCTTAGAATTGAAATTTTTCAAATTTACTTTATTTTGTCATAAAATACAGGTTTAGTGCAAGGTGAAGATAACGAACAGTGATCAATCTCATAACTCCTACAAGTGATCTGAAAAAAAAATAAAACCCCTGCTGGGCTCGAACGCGCGACCTACAGTTCAGCAGTCGGTATGCTGATATTGCTGATATTGATATTTTTTTCATCCATGCTTTAAGAATAAGTGAGCCATTATGACTTTGTGGAGTACCTCCATAAGTTGATATGAAAAGGATGATGGAGTTCCTAATTGACAATATCTATATAAGTTTTGGTGATCAGGTCTTCCAAACCGTCTGTAGGAATTGCCATGGATACTAATTGTGTTACATTATTAGATGACCTGTTTTTATACTCATATGAAGCAGATTTCATTTGAAAGTTTCTACATGAAAAGAGAAAATATTTTATTGTATCCTTCAATTCTACATTTACATTTATCCTCAAAAGTAAGTTGAACATTTGGGAGGATCTTTGAACGGAACTAAGTTGAATTCATAACAGAAATGAAGTCCTGTCACCAATACTTGTGATTTCCATTAGTGGAACTCTTCAAATTAAAGGCGCGTAAAATCGTGCTACCGGAACAACGTAAACATTAGGCACACGCAATATGGCATTCAATACGAATTATAATCAATTGCAAACTACAACACTGCTCAAAATTCTAAAGTTAACAGAAATTAATTATTTTAACAAGAAAGAAGACAAACTTGTTAAACTATGTGAGGGAGCACAGGTACTGAAGTTGCTAAATTTGACCGATATAAAAGCATCAACCGCAAGAAGAACTGTAAAGGAAAAAACCTATGCACATCCAACATAACGAAGTTTTCTTGTAATGTAAAACTTATATGGTACCAATTTTGATGCACCAGATGCGCATTTCGACAAATCATGTCTCTTCAGTCATGCTCAACCGAAATGTTTGAAATCCGAAATAACAATGAAGTTTTAGAGCTGTTATAGGGGAAAACAGTGTGCCAAAAAAGTGGAGTCAAATTCGTCTAAGTGTAAATAATGGGATTCATATGATTTTAAAGTTATTCTGTCAGACCATGAAGATATGTTGTTATATAAGTAGCACGGGTTCATATAACATGGACTTTGTAAGCATACATGTAACATCCCCCGCTCTTCTTCCAATATTTTTACATAAATTATCGATCTGTCAAACTCCATTTTTTTTATTTTGAGACATTTACAACACTAATTAATACAACTGTTATGTTTCCGAACTTCATTTAAGCTATTTCAAAAATTAGAGAATTCGATGGAGTTCGGATGGAAAACATCGATTTTTGAAATTTTTGAAACAGATGTGATGACGTTCAAAAACACATTAGTTTTATATATTAGCGTTAGATTTTTCAAAAATGCAATTTGACTAATGTCTATTTTACCATGACACCATGTCTTTTAATATATAAAGGGGGTGGGGGCGATATCAACGTTTTCCTTATTTCCCTGTAATCTCGTACTTGCTCACGAGACTTGTTCATTGACGTGCAAGAGTCATGAAAGCGCGATTACTCTGACGGGCTGGTAATAAGAAGTATTGAAAGACTGATATTCTCTGAATATAGGACCTTTTAAGATAAATTATTTCAGGTCCTCATTTTCAACTTCATCAACGTCACCAGTAATGACGTATCCAGTTTGGCTTTAGTTAAAAGAATACGGAGAACAAGAACACCTAGGTTGGTTAAGTAGAATATGGTCTACATCTTAGTACTGCAAAGTTTGTTTGTTATAAACAGTTCATATGCGATAGCAAAAGTATATTTGTAGGGAATAAAGGGTGTAGACTTGAATATTAAGTATGTTGAAATGCAAGACTGACGAATAAGGTTGTTTATGTTGACGGTATATGTCTTTGTTAGTAAATGTAAGTTTAAGGAACTGACGGCGTTATGAAATATCATCATCCTTAACCCGCGGTGATCTACAAAAGCTTCTGATTGGCAACATTCATAATCACAAATTCAGACTGTATTCTGGTATTGAAAATCCCAGATTGGACTATCTTTGGCTTATTCAGATGGTGTATTTAAAACTTTAGATTAAACAGGGTGTATAAATACATGATTCTTATCTCTGTCCAATACGTTTTTTAATTCATTTTTCTATATTGGAATTGAGTTTTCAATACCTATACAATTATCTGTTTTATTGGAAGCTTTCAGTTATATGTATTATGTATTAAAGAAAGACGAAGGTTCGATGCAGCTCATACAAAAGTTCTATGCAATATATTAATGCACGCTGTGTCGGATGATTTAGGAAGCTAAACTGAACTTAAATCCCAAAACGAGAAATCAACTGTTCAGAAATTAAAAAAAATATTGAAGTACATTATTGTGAGAAGATGCAGGACCCATGTACAATTTGAAGATGGTGATGATGATGATGATGATGATGATGGAGACGACACTGCTAATGATGATTAAATTGTTGTTGATATTGGTGATCATGTTAAAATTTAGATAACATTATTAAATAAATCATACATCACCAAGACGCTTGAGAATCACTATTCCACACCCTTCCCCTCGAACGTATCCATCGGCATTCTTAGAAAAAGTGTGACATTTTCCTGTCGGGGATGCCATCCGTGCCTTTGATAGTACAATAGAAGTCATTTCACTCAGGAGGACATTCACTCCCCCACAGATAGCTGCTGTTATTTCGCCTTGATTATGAAAACATGAACATATAATGAATATAAGGGTATATGTCATCAATACTAATGGGAAAATGAAAATATACTGTGTCAACTCCGTATATCGTCACCCCTTCTATTGCCACTCAATATACAGTACCACCATCAACATATATAAAATGGATTGATTTATACGCTAAAACGTCCGATATAACACCAAACTCACCTATCGCCATCCGCCATCGATTTTCAGATACAAAAGGTCAAATTATCGTTATAAATCCCCGATAACAATGCCAATGACCAGGAATCTGAATCCATTATCATACATAACTGGACTGTTCAATGAATCGAAACGAAACGACTCTAAAGGATCATGTAGAAAGAACAAAAGGAAAGACCCAAAGTGGTTTTAAATCCTATGCATGGTGTATGAAATAAAGTCAAAAATGGTTCTGGATGTGATTGAACATTTCAAATTTACATATGCGTTTGTCAAATAAATAGTTCTTACAGGCATGAACTGTTTTCTCCTGCATATATCGCAGATTAAATCACCTACCGCACACCTTTTCCCAGTGACACAATTTATCCTCTTTAGAAGAACTCCACCAGGAAACGAACCTTTTACTGGTGGAGGTTTTCGACAACAAGCCCAACAAATCTTGTATGGCATCGTTTTTAAAACTTGGCGTCTGTGTCGAATAACACAGTTAAAATGACACGTGGCCTCGTGCTATACATTGAATAGAAACCTGTTTCATATGAGTGAATATGTTGTTAGATTTCTCGTTTCATTAGGGCTTTCCACCTTTCTGTGGAAAGTCCTATTGATATTGTTCTGTTTATTAGGTCTTTCCACCTTTCTGTGGAAAGACCTTTTGATATTGTGCTGTTTATTATTATTATTATTATTAGGGCTTTCCACCTTTCTGTGGAAAGTCCTATTGATATTGTTCTGTTTATTAGGGCTTTCCACCTTTCTGTGGAAAGTCCTATTGATATTGTTCTGTTTATTATTATTATTATTATTATTATTATTTTCTTCCTTCTTTTCTTTCCGCCAAAAAATAATTTGACATCTTTAGACTTATCGAAATTTTTTATAGCCCATCATATTCAACTTCTCGAAACATGATCACATGTGACCCTGCGTAATTGACCTTTGACCTTTTACGGAGTTATTGGACTTTACGTAAAAATCCTTGTTATCGCTACTCCTCTTTAATCGTAAAAGATAGGAGCATCAAACCTTTGCTGAAACATAGAAGAGACTTAGATGGATTCATATGGGCATTAATCAAAAGAATTCGAAGACCCCTCAGGGGAGTTATTGCTCCTTAAGTTTTACGATTTATTCGTAAATAATGTCCAACATCAGAACGGTTTATCGTAGAGACACGGGACCAACTGGAATGGGATCGTTGACCTTTGACCT
This sequence comes from Ostrea edulis, assembly GCF_947568905.1. Taxonomy (NCBI): domain Eukaryota; kingdom Metazoa; phylum Mollusca; class Bivalvia; order Ostreida; family Ostreidae; genus Ostrea; species Ostrea edulis. The sequence goes on from NC_079170.1 coordinate 25,120,214, forward strand.
TTAAAATTAGGTCACGGTCAAAGGTCAAGGTCATCTAAAAAGACCAGAAAATAGCACTTTTTATACCCTTTTTCCTGCTTAAGATAGCATTGAAATATTATATCGGTAAGTATTGACTTCATGATTGGTTCAGATATTATGCATGATAACTTTGAACTTTGACCCTTTCGTGAATTTCGGAGACTCGCATTGAAAAGCTTGGTATTGCTACTCCTACTAAAGCGGAAGTCAAAGAGACATGAAACCTTCGCTAATGACTTCAGAGTAAAACCCCCTTGCACTGAGAAATTAATGGAAGGGGTACGAAAACCCTTAAGCATAATTATTGCCCCTGAAAGTCTCCAATATCATTATCTAAACCTATAACTTTTATATTAATCTAGTTAGAGACATGGGATCACTAGCATTAAGACCGATGATCTTTGACTTTCAAATGAGGTCAAGGTCAAAGGTCAAGGTCATCATCGAAATTATTTTTTTCCATTTTCAAGGTCTTTTAAAGTATTTTTTAGCATTGAGAAGCTAACCGAAAGTAACCGAAAACCCCTGAACAAATTACGGCCCCTGAATGTCTTGATTAACATTTTTTAAGCTTATAGCTTTTACATTGATATAGATAGAGACATGGGATCACTTTCATGAAGACCGATGACCTTTGACCTTCAAAATGAGGTCAAAGTTCAAGGTCATCGTGAAAATTATTTTTTTTATTTTCAAGGTCTTTTTGAGTTTCTAACATCATCTTAAATATTCTTAAATATCTTTTTTTAAATCATGGTAGGTGGAAAGCCCTCTAATTGTTCGCGAACAATTAGGATTACTAGTTATAATCATTATTATTATTTTCTTTCCGCTAAAATATGCTTCTACGCCTCAAGAGTTATCGAGAAACAATGTAGACCATCCTATTCGACATCTCAAAACATGCTCAGATTTGACCCAGCGTAACTGAACTTTGACCTTTAACGAAGTTAGAGGACTTTACGCCAAAAACCCTTGTTATCGATTCTTCTCGAAAACCGTGAATGAAAGGAGCATCGAACCTTTTCTATAACACAGAGGTGACTTGGTCCAATTGACGTGGGCATTCACCCAAAGGATTCGACGACCCTTTCAGGAAGTTAGTACCCCTCATGCTTTACGATTTCTGTGTAAGAAATTGACGACTCCTAAAGTATTCGTCGAAGAGACACCGAACACACTGGAACGGGTTGGGTGACCTTTGCCTTGAAAAATAGGTCAAGATCAAAGATCAAGGTCATCCAAAAAGACCAGAAAATGGCATCTTTTATACCCTCTTTCCCGCTTCAGATAGCAGTAAAATACCACATGGGTCAGCATGGAATTCTAGATGGGTCTTCGTATTATGAATTACAACTCTAAATTTTGACCCCTCCGCGAATTGTGGCGACTCGCGTTGAAAACCTTGTTATCGCTACTCCTCCAGAACCGAAAGTCGTAGAGACACGAAACCTTCGCTGATGAGTTGCCAGTGAAACTCCCTTGCAGTGAGAAGTAAACCGAAGGGAAACGAAACCCCTTAAGCAGAGTTATTGCTCTTGCAAGTATCCGATATCGTTATTGAAGCCTCTAACTTTAACATGAATATACCTAAAGACACGGGGCCACTTTTTTGAAGACCGATGACCCTGACCTTCAAAATGAGGTCAAAGTTAAAGGTCAAGGTCACACACATCCCGGTGCGAGTCCGTGGTTGTCCACATTTCAACACAACAGGACTTGTGGTCTCTCAGCACGTCCTCCTAAAACCACACTATATCTATGCATATTGACGCATGTCATCCGTTCAAACACACATAAAAACAGCATTGGAACCCTTGAAAATCCTTTATTTATTGTTTTTGGTTGTTACGACCTTCAAACAATGGCTTTCGTGGCCCTAAACACTTTATAATTCACTTGGACTTTTTCGTTATTAAGCAAGTCAGTCTGGTGTTGTGGTAGAGAGTATGTCGCCATGATGCAAGTTAAGCAGCATTCATCGCGACGAGTAGTTGGATGGGTGACCGGCGGAACTGTTTTTCTCCCTCATTTTTAATAAGATTTAGGCGTTGTCCGGTTAGGCGATAAAAGTGAAAAAGTCTTGAAGATGAAAATTGTCAGGAAAAAGCAATGAAAAGGTGGAAAATCCTCTAATTGTTCGCGAACAATTAAGATCACTAGCTTATTTATGTTTTTGTACTAATCTTTGATTTGATGATGGAAAAGAATGTCGTTAAGTATAATAATTATTGTTAATAAAACGAATAATAATAATAATAATTGATAAATAATGAAAAAAACACTGTCGGTGAAGCTCGAACGCGCACTAAAGGGTCCTACGTCGGAACAAACACTTCCACGATATCCATTGCGCTAAGGGAGAAACGATACTGGGATATACGTTATGACAATAATTTTCGGGGGACTCGGGGGCGTTTTTAACATTTTCACCCTCACGGTAGTGGTGCCCATGAAAATTTCATTGTGATAACGAATCTGCAATTCACAACAAATCTGAAAATGTTTAATTTGTCCATGAGTATAACTTCCATAATGCCCTTTGGAGGGAAAGTACTGTCAAAATTAATCATAAAATTGGGAAAACAGTGTTATTTGCCAAATAGATCATCGAATTAAATAAAAACTATAACCCCGTTGTCAGTGAAATTTCGAAACTGTTTGATTTGGATATATTCGAATGCATATGGATAAATTTTGTGTATCATGTGACAACTGTGTACATTGATGTATCTAACCTCATAGTGCTGTGTTCCAGAAAAAGTGTATTTGTTCGTCAATCGTTGAACGTATTCAGTCCTCGTAGGACTTACCTTTTCACAAATGAATCGGTTGCACGCACATTGACGCGATTTACAAATGCAGAACATCCCACTGTTTAACAAAGTTGCAAGAACTAAAGCAAAATACTGTTATCAAGTTACGTATCCTGTCAAATATAGATGACAAGAGAAAGACAGCAATTATTGATTGATCAACCACAGGTTTTTTCAAATTGATTGACTAAATTGGTCAACTTCTTTATAATGTCACCCTTGATATAACGGTATAACAGGCTGGGGCAAAAACTGGCGGGACACTGTATATTGCTAAATGTTTAATAAAATTTGAATTGCAAGTCACCCACACACGACCACTCGACGCAATAAGGCACATGAGGCACATTGTAAAATTCCACTGTTTCTAGTTCTAAGCAACATACATGTATGTAACACGATGTTGAATATTTTGCATTTGAATAAAGAATAAAGAGACGATATCGGTTTTGACGACTCCATTCCACATCTTCAAGACAAGACAACTCTATGCAAACAATACGTCTTAGAAATCAAATCAGTTGTTTTTGCAGAAAGGTGAAGATAACGAACAGTGATCAATCTCATAACTCCTACAAGCAATACAAAATAGATAGTTGGGCAATCACGGACCCCCAGACACGCCAGAGGTGGGATCAGGTGCCTAGGAGGAGTAAGCATCCCCTGTCGACCGGTCACACCCACCGTGAACCCAATATCCTAATCAGGTAAACGGAGTTATCCGTAGTCAAAATCAGTGTGCCAAGAACGGCCTAACAATCGGTATGAAACATGTCAGACAGCATTTGACCCAATGATAGGTTGTATTGACGAACTAAATCGTTATAACGACCATAGAATTTGCGAAATGCTGACTTCAATCGAGACTGCTGAAACCCCTGTACCATCAACTTGTTTGTCAGTAGCTTGCCTCGATGTAAAAACTGACTATATGCAGAACAAGCTCTTACGTATCGAATCAGTTGAGAGATATAAACACCATATGCAGGTGATAATGGAATATTGCTGCATAAATATGGGAAGTTGGTGATTGAGAAGCTGAAATCATCCCGTTTGTCATATAGTTGAGTTGTCAGTTTGCTGTTAATATCTATTTTCAATAAAATATCTAAGTATGAAACAGAAGTTGACGACTCTGTTGTGTCTTTTATTTAGAGCTCACATGGATATATCGAAGTTAAGACCATCTTTTCATTTCACGGGATAAATCCAACAGGAGTACGGATATACTTAAGAGAGCAAAACATCGACCATGATACATTTAGTCCGTGATACATCATCGAATAGTTTTGTTGTCATAATAAATAAGACATTTCCGATTCACCAAAAGGATTTGCTCTGCTGTTTCTTTTATCGATGCTTTATCTTGATGACGTTAAAGACTGTGTATGGGAAGATTTTCGTACAGAATACTACATCTAATCTTTTGTTATTCAGAATTATCATTTGGTAGGTGGAAACTATATTTGGGTGAGGGATACTCAAGGAAAAACATCTACACCAGCAGGAATGCAATGGACTTTCACTATAGAGAACAAATTATGTCATAGTGCCATTCCTTTCACAGGTTATACTATCACGGTAGCTAAAATGTTAAAGGGTTCATTTTCCAACGAAATGCTCAGGTTCGAGTTCCTATCCCGGTGTTTTATCAAATTTAACTAGTTTAAGATACCTAATGGCTGTTCATTCACAAAGCGTTTTGTGTCCCTGTTGGCATCAACATGGTAAGGACATTCCATCAAAATTCCATCACTCATATTGAGATGTCATTAGCCGTAATTGAAGTAGCACAAATTTAGTTCTATAAATAGCTATCGTGACCGAAGCAGTAAAGGTCCTTTATCGTTCTAAAGGCCGCCACGATAAGGAACCTCTGTTTTTAAGGCCATTTGCGAAATACCAGTGGTTCTTACTATTAATTGCCGAACGTGTTGGCAAATCAGCAGTCAATATCAATGGTTGTCTTAGGTTTAACCCATTCATGATATAAGCGGGTCTTCAACTAAAGACATACCGCTCAAAAAGCAAACGCTCGACCACTTATCTACGGGGATCGGTACGACTGTAAGCGTCGTACATATGTCAATATATATGGATGGTGACATCCCTACATTTCTACATTAGTGAACAGTTTTGAGCAGAATCTGAAATGTCACTCAAAATCACCTTCCAAAATTCATCAATTTCTCCAAAACAAAGCTAAGTCAAATATCGCACGTAATACCCCTTGTTCTGCTGTTTCTTCTGACACATAAATCCGACTAAACACAACTGGAATGATAAGGAAAAACGCTAGCGTATCCTCGATAACGCAAGAAGAACTACATGAGCAGATGTCAATACATCCAACGGGTGTCTAACAATATTTGATAAATTCGATACGATAGCATGAATTGCTACTAATGTTGAAGAACAGGTAAAACCATTATAACCTCATTTCCATCAACTGGGATATGTTGTTCTTGCCAGTAACTGTACTGGTTATGATTCACCAATTACTTCAGAAAACATTGCAAATGCTGTCAAATTACCATTGATTTTATATCATCCCAACTCCAGTAATTCCAGGTACCGGTGTTTGCTCTACTCTTACTTTTGTATTCTTTATTGGAATGACGATATTAATCTCTCTTCGTTATCTTCACGTTTTTATTATACTATCAGAATTGAATAAATGTTAATTTTTTTTTATCCTGCAATTGTTTGTTAATACACGAGTGTAAATAAAACGTATAGCGAAAGATAAGAAAATTAATCATTATTTATTAAAATTAATTAAAATTAATTAAAATCTCACCTGCTTTTATCGCTTGTGTGGCTGTGTGAATAGCAACAAGGGATGAGGAACAGGCAGTGTCCATTGTGATAGCCGGACCATGCAGATTTAAAAAGTAGGAAACCTGTGCTGATACAATACTTCTACTAATTCCAGTCACAGAGTAGTTTGATAGAAATTGAACATCATTTCTCAAACACGTTTCAAACTCTCCATTCATAACACCTGCATGAGCGAAGAAAATCACGACCAATCATATCCCTTATAATGCATACTATGAAAAGTACATTAACATATAGTAAAGTAACATCATCTTTAGTATAATAGTTAATTCAAATATTGATTATTCTAATCAAAGTAAATAAAGATATCAAATACTTCTGAATCACACAGGTAATACATATGTCAGTTATCTGATTGTAAATGTTACCATTCATTGTAAAGAAGATACATTTATCCACTCAATAATGGGTTTTTTCCCTTAAATTATATGCATACTCAATTGAATTAAGGCATCCCATACAAAATATAAAGTAAAATACATACATAAAATAGTCTTAAGCGTTTTATATGGACACTATTTGATGAAAAATATCCGAGAAAGAATCGACGTTTAAACTGATATCTAGTAGGTTGCCATACATTTTCATCGATGTGTGTGTTCATTATCACGAGACTCTCACGTGATATTATCTATTTAGAACCAACAAAACTGATTGTAATAATCACAAAAGTGCAACAATATCGATTACGAGCAGGCCGACCCTTTTGATATTGAAAAACAAAACCTACTTTACATTAATTGAAAAATCTTGGGAACAAATTCTCCGATAAAGGAAGGACATTTAAAATGCATCTAATGCAACATGCTTTTTAATTTCCGAGAATATGCAAGAGATTACCAGATGCGGACAGGGGTTTCTTTTTGTGTCAGAAGTTGATGCCAACACTTTTCTGATATGTCATTGTAATAAGAATATAAATATATAAACTTCAAACACCGTCATACACTGTACATATTTGCACTTTTACATTTAATGCAACTGGTCGCAATGATTATATAAATTAAACGCAGTGATAATCGGAATCAGGAGAAGATAATTGGGCGATTTCAAGGTACTAATATAAAATGTAAATCACCCTCGCGCAAACTATATATAATAAATGCAGAGTGATTTGATATGAAAAATTAAATAAGATATGATAAATATTCAATAAGAAAATTTTTCACGCATACTGCATATCACTTGATAACGGTAGTAAATTACGACATGCTATTATGCTATTTTTCTTGCAATACAACTATAAGAATTTGAACGTTGTGCGTACTTTTATATTGTGACGTCATACGGCGCGAAGTGCACTGATGTACATTTATATACAGCACTGTAATTGTTCTCGGGAAGCCTTCACTGAACTGAGTATGTACGGAAATAGATAGAGATAATAAACTTGATTCAGCATCCTTTAATAGCTGGGTATCTTGACTTTGTATACTATGAACAGAAACACTAAAATAGGTGAAATGCGACAAATCGATAGTAGTTTACCTCAAAATGATAGCTACTCAAAATGATATAGAAGCAAGGCTTGAAATCTTATTTACTTTAAAATCCTTGTCAACTTCCTACATGACGGACAAATGGATGGACATTCGAACAGTCATAGGTAACAACAATCTACGCGCAGTTTTTTTTTTTTTTTTAGAAAGTACAACTACAGCTAGGAAACTCACCTATATAGACGCCCGTTTCTGACTTATTCAACTTTGTTTTCGTAATTCCACCGTCTTCCATTGCCTTGTATACACACTCTAGTACTAACCGCTGCTGTGGGTCCATCTTTTTTGCCTCATTCTCTCCTTTTTCGAAAAATATGTTGTCCCACTCGTTGATTCTGTTTACATGAATAGACGTCTGAGTATTATCATGATGGAGGGATTTAAATTTTCAAATGAAAGACTGAATTGCTCCTCTCAGTTTTGTGTTAATTTGGATCCTTATCCATGAATTTAATTTGAAAAATCATCGATGATATAGCATACCAGAAGGTTAACTTATATAAATACATGTAGTAATAACATGGTCTTTGCTGTTTTTTCCCCAAAAATACCTAATAAACTGTCATCTCAAACTAAGTTATTGCTCAAATAATCAGTCATATAAATCATTTCCATTATGCCATTTTGTTGTAGTAATCTGCCATCTAAAACCTAATCAACGTTAACTTTTGTTAAAGTAATCAGTGAATAAAATGTGGCTAACATTAAGATGTACACAAAAAATGATTCACAAAAAAAAAAGTAATGACATGTATTGATTTTGCAAATAACAAAGTAATTACAGTTTATTTTCATTCATTACTTTATAGTCGTTTGAAATAACAACAGTACGAAACATTCTGTTTTGATTTTAATGAATATAGTGAGATAGTGAATTTTCTTTTATTTTTAATTTCTTGGAATCATTTTGTATACGAAAGTCGGTACGATTTGGCATCAAATTGTGGATTGTATCACGTGCAGTAATCATTTTGGCCACCCCTCTTTTGCTTACGTTGGTAAAAAGAATATTAATCTTGCAAATATCTTCTATATCAGATCATATACTGAACACATTCATATTACACTGTACATTACATGTTGATGAATACTTGTTATGTATTGGAGCTCTTATTTGCAACATTCTTCCTATACCCCCCCCCCCCCCCCCCCAAAGCCAAGAGATGTTTAAGTCTTGGGGAAAGTTGCCAAGTTATTTTAAATTGTTTCGAATAGAAAATTTTGTTTTTGTGCATGGAAGGATCGTTAAGGACAATAAACAGTAAGTTTGCATGTAGAACCCATCAAAGAGCTCAAATTTAATCTTTATAGAATTTGATAAAGTTCATATGAATACGTCATCAAAATTTATTACGTCTTCCTTTCATTTGAGTTCAAGAATTATTTGTGTATGCAGAGTAAAATTATCGTTTGAATCACCTTGGTTACAGGACATGTCAAAAAGACGTAGTTTTAATATGTTTTGTAGGCATTTTAGGTACATCAATTCTTCAACATGCTTTATGTTTACATACCATGAATATATAACAGTGAAAATCTATAATAGTTATCCTGTTGAAAAAGTCGCAGATACATAACCTGTGCAAAACACACATTTCAAAGTCATCAATTTCGTGTTGATGTCATATATGTTTACTCCTCCAAGGCACCTGATCCCACCTCTGGTGTGTCCAGGGGTCCGTATTTGCTCAACTATTTGTATTGTATGGTTTATAGGAGTGATGAGATTGATCACTGTTCGTTATATTCGCCTTTCATGTGTATAATGTACGTTCACTAGCATGTATGCTGATAATTGTTCCGTTGTCTATAACTCACAAAACTTTCAAAATTTATACATTTGTGTTATGTAATAGATTAAAACTCTTATATATGTCAGGGATTTGTTAAGCCAAAACACATTAAACAGTCATATCGGTTTGTTACTGTACAATTCTGTTGTTATTTATAAGGGAGTTACATCTAAATTTACATTTACTTCAACATATTGAGGATTCATGTACAAGGTGATGCTAACAAATAGTGATCGATTTCATAGATCCCATAAAGAATACAACGCACTTTTTTTTATTTCGATTTGTCATCTAAAGAAAATTGAACATTAGATTTTCCTTTATTAATGCGTGATTTGAAGCATGGTCCTTTGCTATGATAATCATTCACCTAAAACATCGTTAACATTAGCTTTCTCTATAGTGATCTGTCATTAAAACTTGTTACACATGAGCTTTTGCAATATTGATAAACTGTTGATAGATTATCTGATACGTTGTTAACATTAGCTTTTATCATAATAATATCATAATAACCACTCAACTACAATTTGTTGAACATTAGCGTGTGTTCATAACCTAATCAACAATACAATTTGCTAAACGTTGATCAACATACATTTTCCTATAGTAATCAGGCATCTAAATATAACAAAACTTCCTGTAAATCAGGTTTTAGATGACTCATCACTTGTTTACGCATGAGAAAATCATGTTCTCTAACGTTAATGGTATTTCTCTTTCTTGCAGACATGCTTTTCAGAACAAAAGTTAGAATTTAAAGACGAGTAAAAAATCATATCCCTTCTCACGTTTTCTGTTTTGGTGACATGTGATATTCATCAACAGAAGATAGTTTTTTTTTTATCATTGCCCTACATATCTAAACAAATATCATATGCTAAATGCATTCTTTTTTCTTTGACGTTTTGCAAGATTTCTGTTATAATGTCAACATGAAAAGTGATAAAACATCATATTTACAATAACGTAGAAAAATGCATATCCATTGATATAAATTGTATTTGTGGGTTTTGGCAAGGAATGTTGTAAATGGTTTACCAATCTTTTTAATGCTTATATGGACAAGTGAATGAAATTAACATTGATCAATGCCATATATTCTATAATGTTATCGAATTAAGAGAGGGGCAAACACGGATCCCTGGACGTACCAATGGTAAACAAATGATTTATCAATTATTTTATTATGATTTCGGTTTTTTTTAATTGTTAGTATTCTAATGCATTCAATCACAGTCATCAGGCATATCAACATGGATTATCATAAATGCAGAATATATATGTAAATAACAAGGTACGGTTTTAGCCAAAATCTGCCATATCAAGAAAATTCACCAGAATACTAAATCTGGTATATGAGTATGTGCCATTTATGAATATGACCATTGTCATTTTTTATCTACCATAGCAGCTGTGATATACTCAACGGAAAACTCTACATTAATCTGTCGATGTCACAAACTTTGACGTGATATACGAGAGTTCTCCCTAAGCGATGTTCTGATTAGGAAAATAAAATTATGTCACACATAGAAGTATTAACTTTTAATAAAAGGGAAATTATTGGTTTTTGTACTGATTTGAATGGATATTAAATGGAAATTAAAACCACATTAGTGGTAAAAACTGCAGGTATTCGCGGAAAGATTTTCTGGTACAGAAATATAATGGTCCGAACACCAAATTAAAGAAACATTTATATACCGGTAACAGCGATTTCTTGTTTCTGTCTTCAAATTTCTTTATTGTGGCGAATTTTCAGAAAAAAATATGTTTATATTTGTTAGCGTCTTACTTGCATTCGAAACAAAATTACGACATCAAAGGTAGCTCACATTCAAATCACTGAATTTAAGCGAAATTTGGATTATTACCAATGCAATTTTTCAGAAATCGGAACATAATACGCAATATTCCATGAACTTTAATGATAAAACCACATGCACTTATATCGCTTGGGGCGTAATTACTATAAATGTTTATTTGGTATATACATACAAACATACATACATAAATATCAAGGAAAACCGATAAAAGTTCGAAAGCTTATTTCCAATGGGGTCCTTTGATGCACGGACGTTTGCGCTCGAAGGTCATTTAGGTGGGAGGAAATCAGTGTACCTTGGGGAACCCACGTGTCCAAGCAGGCAACCGCCATACCCTCTCATATACAACCACTGCCGATCACGGAGATCGAACTCGGGTCGCAGCGGTGAGAAGCGATAGCACTAGCTTTGCGCTACCCGGACACCCTAGAGCGGGGTTCGAACGCACTACCTCCCGGTTACAGAGCAAATGCTCTACCCCTGATCTCCACGACGTTTCATAATTATCATGATTAGTTGTCTTTCTGGTTTCTCAGAAACATTGCGGTTTTTTTCCTGACTATAACTATAAAATGACATTTTGCTCCAAATACCAAATATACTATATATAAGAGTACTCTTTAATAGCAATTAGGCCACCGAGTGCTATAAGTGCCTGTGGATAAAACATCATAAATGTAGACTCTCAATATTATATGCGTGGGATTTGGAGCAAAATGTCATTTTATGGGAATACTCAGGGAAAAAAACAGTGTTTCTGAGAAAATAGACATAAAACTAGTAATAATTATTATGAAACGGTGTGTAACCATTTATGCCCAAAGAAACCCTCTTACACGTATAAGTTGGTGTAAAATACAAAAAATCATTCGATAGCTGATATAAGAAATAAATCTTAAGACTTGCTAATACATCCCCATGAATTAATTAAACCATTCAAATATAAATTGCATTTCCTCATTATGCAAGTATATGCATATATCGTATATTTATCTTGAATGGAGGAAAACAAAATTTAGACAGAATGTTCAATTCTGTGAGTCTCGATATTATATTTGTATATGTATATATCTATATGTTGTGTATTCGCTTTGTGTAACCCCCCCCCCCCCCCCCCCCACCTGCTGCATTTTATAGTAGTAGAGAAAGATAGATGAAATGTAAATGATACATTGGATACATATAATCAACCCACTCAAATGACACCAAGATCCCTATTTTGTCAATGTATTTTCAAGAAGACAACCCCTCCCTCATTTTTTTTTTAGAAAAATGATCTGCGTGCCTATACTCTATTTCAATTTCAATAATTGTAAATTAAAATACATGTAGTAATGCAAGTAACACATCAACCAAATTATCTTCCAGGCATCATAATTATACCATTTAAAAAATAATTTCAATGAGTAACATATTTTCATTTCTTCTAGGACTAATGCTAGTAAAAAGATTAGTTAAACAAACTTTGTTTTGTTTTGTAATGTGTTTTGAAAAATGAAAGTAAATTAGTGTTCCCGAAACAACAAAATATTTTTGTAACCATTGCAGATATAGTAGAACACTGCCCCCCCCCCCCAATTTTAAAAAATGCCCAAAACATCAGATGCATTTTGCACCACTCCGTACCTCACGGATTTTCATGACATACTGTATGTATTTTTAGATACTATGCGTAAAATTTCATATTCGTGAATTACCATTGTATACTTTCTCAAAATTGCTGTCTTTTAAAAATATCAAATTTTACACTCGCACTAAATGCACCACTGATGTGCTTACGTGCCTAAGTGGATATTGGCCTTGTAAAATCACTGTCATCTGCTGTTATATGTAATATACCACATGCCGTTTTCTGTTTAATCAAATGAATGTGAATGGTTAAAAAATATGCTCTAATCTTCAAGAAATATATTGTTTATCAAAGAATCATCCATGGCTATATAAACTATTCAAATGTATTTTATCTGGTATTTGACATGAATTCTCACGAATCGTTGGTTGGTGCTATTCATACACCGTTCTGTTTACACCATAGCCATATCAACAAAAATGACATCCGGTCTGTACGATTTGCTTAAATTTATCCGGAGTTTTATCATTATGATAATTTTAATAACTGTTCAACTACTGAAATAATTAATTATATGAGCATATGTTTTTTGTAATTATATTTACTACCCAAATGATTATCGTTTCCTCTTCAACTGCCACAATCAACGCAAATTACGTCACAATGGCGATTTTGTTAGCATCTTTCAACGGATATTTTAACTCTCTTACATCGTCGCCTGGGATCAAACTAAGAAGCATTGTAATTTATTTAAGAAATTTTTAATCCATATAAGAATTGTTCCGGGCGACGAGGGAAGAGGTGTTCAATTTCACTGGTTTATCTATGCAAAAACCATGAAAACAACAAATAGCCTCAAAGCGGTTACTTTATTTGATCATGTACTACACATGCGCATAGATGAGTTGATTTTCATACGCTTTTGAGAGTTACTATGAATCACTCTTTTAGTAATTCAAAATAATTTTCCTCCATAAAAGCCAGGCAGAATTTGGCCAAAACCATACCTACTTCTTTGTTGACTTACCCTGATACTAAACCAGCTTTTCTAATATATGATTTTCCAGTTGCATCAGGATCACTGTCGTAAAACGCTTCAACATCGTATCTATCCTTTGGAATGTCTTTGACATGGTCTTCGCCCCCTTCAATAACGCGCCAAAATTCATCCAAATTTTCGGCACCAGGAAATTTGCAACTGATGCCAACTATTGCAATGGATTCATCATTATTCATATCTACAATAAATCTAATCCTTTCGACATAATCATTTCCAGAACATTTGATTATATAGACACTAGCCCCATGTTCATATGTCTTTATATGCGGAAGCATGAAGCGGAGTATATGGGATGACAGGTGGGAGGGGCTATCTTGAACCAATCGGAACTGCTTATCATTAGTTATTTCAGGTGCTTTGATTTTGATTCTAGAGGAATGTCTTTCAGTACAAGCCTTTGGATAGGCTATTTAAATGCATAGAGCAGTTAAATTTCTTAGTCATGAACGTTGTTATACACAAACTTCTGTGCATGCAAAATGCCTTTCATAACAAAACAACAACATACCTTAGTATTATGTCTTGAAAGAAGGTGACCTATAATGAAATAAACACCAGACAAGAATAATGAAAATTGCTGATTATAAGAATAAACCAACACTTCGTCTCTATTCATGCACTTGAAAACGTTTGTTTTAAAAAATAGGCAGTAACGACAAAACTAGTTCTAATTGTAACGGGGACCGTTACATATGTTCCCCAAACCTCCCCCAGTTAAAACGTGATATCATTGTAAACTACTGTATAGCAAAAAACTTAAATCAAAAGGAAATATAGATACAGATCACATATATCAGCGAACCAAAAAAATAATTCTACGCGTTTGTGTTTGTGTTTGTTTAAATTGTAATAAGATGATATTCTTGAAGGGGACAGTCCTTCAAGACAAATAGGTCAGGGGCGCAAACTTGGACTCTGGATGTACAGTAACATTCAAGTAAACATCAAAATATTGCAAAGCTATCAACAAAGCAAGCCACTCTTTTTCAATGGTTGAATATTGAAATTTTGTAAGGTTCTTTGAAAAAGTCTACATTTATACATTTATTACATGAATTGTATGAATTAAATGCCTTCCTAATCCAGGGGACCCCTGACACTCCAGGTGAGGGATATCTTCGAATATGTTACCTCAAAACTAGAATGATGTACTTACTTAATAAAATCAATGTCAACTGGAAATTTTTAAAGAAAAAAAAAAGACCTTCATTCTTTCTTCGTTATTTTGTAAAACGACAATTACGATATAAGTTTTTTTGACACCGTTTGCAGGCCCTCGACAAAATCAGAAATTTTCCTAACCACCGATGTTACACCAGCACCGACTGGCGATTAATGTCGTGAATGTCGCCTATTCAACTACCGATACTGTTTTGATGAAAAGGAGGGCAATGAATCATATATTAGCCGCTTCATATGAAAGTAATATGCTACGCATTTCAATAAGGATATAGTAAAATATAGAATTGGGCATTTAAAATGTCGTTTAGAATGGTTGGCATGATCGCCAAAATAAATTTTAATGGTATAGATATGTAACGTAAAATGATTTTTTCCTGGACAAGATGAATGTCCTTTGATAAAATGCTAGAAAATTTTTTTCACAAGTCTAGTCTCAGTCAAGAATACTTCATTTTCTTGCAAGGATTAAAAACCACCCGTTCTCGTTTTGTCTGGCAAGAGAATACCCTTTTCTTTTTGTGCCTTAAGAAGACAGTCAGGGCATAAATAAATATTTCATAGTCACGCACTTTTATTAGATAGAACCAGGGAATAAATAATGTGCATGACATAATGGAGGCGTTTTATGTTCCTGGTACACTGCCAAAGAATTTTCCATCAAAATCAACCCACATGGTTTCGAATGATAACATCTTTTGTTCTGACATTCCAGTAACTCATTCTATGCCAAGTTCTTTTGAATAAATTTTCTTGCAATCAATAAGTGCATACAGACTTCTCAATTCTTAGGATGCCCATTATAAGAAATGTATTTAGGATTGACAAGAAACATTGATCAATAAAGCAAGCAATACCATGGTGATTAGATTTAGAAATATCATACTAGGTAATGTCAATCGCCACAGACGAAACGTATCCTGCTTAAAACACACGTTAAATTTGTTGACTTGCAATCAATTGTAACAGAGTACAAGCCTTGTTTTTTTCTTCAGATTGCATTTGCAAATGAACTATTATGAATACGGAAAAACCTGTTAATAGGAACTTCAAAACTAAATCATCAAAAATCAGATGTGTGACTAGTTTGAAAGAAAACATTAAAACAAGGCTTGGAACATTTTGGATTTTAATTGTCGATTGTTTGATAAGCGTTATCATTACATCTATTTAGGTATCAACAAAATCAACCAAGTTTTGTCTTTTGTCTATACTGATAGAATGAAAATGTGAAAAAGAAAACGGTGTTTAGCGTAAATTGAAAATAAAAATAATAGAAAAATACACATTAATAAGTTCCGTTAATCTGATTAGTTTTAACATAATTTTGTTTAAAAAGATAGATACAATTAAAGTAAAGCAAACTACTGATAAAACCGTACTATTTCTTGTTGAACTGGTATGTCAATCATTTCAAATATAGTTAAAAAGATGACAATAATGAACTGTGATCAATCTAATAACTTCTATAAGGAATACAAAATAGAGAGTTGGGCAAAGACGGACCCCTAGATATATCAGACGTGGGATCAGGTGCCTAGGACGAGTAAGCATCCCATCTCGATCGATCACACCTGCGTTGCGATTTATATCTTCATCGGGTAAACGAAAAAATCTGTAGTCAGAATCAGTGTCCCAAGAACGGTCAAGGAATTGCTATGAAACACATACCATACCATTTAACTCAATGCCAGGTTGCATTGACACATCTGATCGTTATAACGACCACATAATTTGCGAAATGCTGACTTCAAACGAGACTGTTGCTTCCCCTGAATTATAAACTTGTTTGTTAGTAACCAGTCTCGAATTAAAAACAAATTATACGCAGAACAAACCCTTGGGTACCCAATCAGTTGAGAGATATAAACACCACAGAGGCGATGCTTTCGCCTCCTGTGTACCTGATCCCTTGGGAATCAAGGTTAGAATAGGTCCTCAGTACTCCATGCTTGTCGGAAAAAAGAGACCAAATTTGGCGGTTCTTCGGATGAGACCGCAAAATCAAAGGCCCAGTGACAAAACAGGTGTGGCACGATTTAGATCCATCCTTGCTCAAAGGCCGTAAATGCCGAACATAGACCTAAAGCAGCCATTTACCGGCAATGGTGACGTTTTCATATGAATGAATTCTCAAGCGGGAAGTTCAACAGTATACAATCAATCAATCGTGGACACCTCTTCCCATTTCTAGGAGTGTTTGTTTCTTCTGCTCTCATGCTCTCAATTTTATTGATTGTATCTTGTTTAACGTCTCTCAAGAGAATTTTTCACACATATGGAGATGTCACCAAGACCGATGAAGGGCTTCAAAGTTAGGTCTTTGCTCGGAGCTTACGGCCCCTGAGCAGTGAAGGTTCTTTAGTGTGCCACAACTACTGTGATACGGGACATCCGTTTTTAAGATCATCTCCAAGAACCCGTGACATTCACACCTGATGCCGAGCGTTTGGCGATGGAACTGTCACTACCTGATTTGACTACTTAGGATTGTCGCAGCCGGGGTTCGAACCCCGGCCTTCCGCAAGCAGGGTGAACGCTCTAACGTCTAGACCACCGCGGCGGTTCTCCCAGTTTGAATTATTTAGACAAATTTTAAGATTCATAATTGTTAACACACTGATTACTCCTTTTACCTGACGAAGATATATGGCTGACGGCAGATGTGATTGGTCGACACGGGGATACTTAATTCTCCTATGGACCTGACCCCACTTCTGGTATGTACAGGGTTCCGTGTTTGCCTATAACTCTTAATTTTGTGTTCCTTATTGGAGTTATAAGATTGATTATTGTTCGTTATATTGTTATGGGTAAGAACAAACCCTTAATATAGCGCAGCAAAATTTACTAACAAAAGGCAATTAAACAGTAAGATTTATTTACAATTAACAATTGAAACAAAAATTGTTACAATAGCAAAATATCAACTTTGTGTAGTTGAACAATAAATCCAAACACACACGCACAAAAAAAAAAAGATAATCCAAAATAGTAGTTACCAGTATAAAAATCCAAATGAATAGTTCTAAAAGAGTCTAATCAGAGCTTCGTTTTTATCAAAAGAATTTCAGTGTACATATAATAGGAATGCCGAGCGTTTGGCGATGGAACTGTCACTACCTGATTTAACGACTTAGGATTGTCGTGGCCGGAATTCGAACCCCGGCCTTTCGTATGCAGGGTGCACGCTCTAACGTCTAGACCCCCGCGGCGGTTCTCCCAGTTTGAATTTAGACAATTTTAAAGATTCATAGTTGTTCATTATATCATTTTTAACACACTGATTAATCCTTTTACCTGACCAAGATATATGGCTGACGGCGGGTGTGATTGGTCGACACGGGGATGCTTACTTCTCCTATGGACCTGACCCCACCTCTGGTATGTACAGGGCTCCGCGGTTGCCAATAACTCTTAATTTTGGGTTCCTTATTGGAGTTATAAGATTGATTATTGTTCGTTATATTGTTATGGGTCAGAACAAACCCTTAATGCAAGGTGAAGATAACGAACAGCGATCAATCTCATAATTCCTACAAGCAATACAAAATAGATAGTTGGGCAAACACGGACCCCTGGACACAGCAAAATTTACTTTGAAAGAAAATTGTTACAATAGCAAAATATCAATTTACGGAAGTTGAACAATAAATTCAAACACACAAAAAATGATAATCCAAAATCGTTCTTCCCAGTAAAAAAATCCAAATGAAAAGTTCTAAAAGTGTCTAATCAGAGCTTCTTTTTTATCAAATCAATTTCAGTGTATATATAATGGGAATGACTTTTCTAGTACAATCTTGAAAAACCATGATGCAACATTACGTAATCTTTCTACAAAAAATAGCGGAGGCTCCAGAAGAATCTCGATCACACAATGAAATAAACAACACTTTCTAGAACTATCCAGGTCAACTGAGTGCAAATAGTATTATACATGTACACAACAATATTCACCTTCCATCTTGATCTGGCCATTCATTATATTTCGGTACAGAAAACGTCATCTTTGAGTAAAATACAATAAAATGATGATGGAAAAACTATCTGATTTTAATCGACAGGCAGTGATATTTGGTTGAATAATAATAAAAAATAGACATTTGAGCCATTTTAAGCAGTTTTTTCCCTAGAAATATCGTTCATGATATTATGTTGGTATTGAATGGTCAACAGGGGATCCTTATTCCTGGAAGGTACCTGGTTCCATTTCTTACGGTCCGTGTTTGCCCTATTTCTAATTGTGTAATCGTTATAGACGTTTTCTATATTAATCAATGTTTGTTTTCTTCACTTTTGCATCAAAATAGTGCAATTGAGTCATGTTGAGAATGCATAGTTCTTCGTTGAGTGTTTTGAAAGTGAGTTTTGAAACTTCGTCCTTCCTCAGATTCGTTATTCCTCCCTACCTTCCTAACGAAGTATTTTTTAATGATTTCTTTATTTTTCTTTCATACAAACAAACATTGAAGTCAATATCAATAGCATTTGTTTTGAAACACACAAATACACATACCACTCTCACTCTGACTCTCTACACCTAAACACTTTCAACGAGTGCATACATACTGTACACATAAAAAGAACAGATCTAGGTAAGTGGTTACTTTTGTTGTTTATAACAAAGTCTATACACTGTATGAAAAGGGGGAAAAAGTAATAACAACAGGAGTAATGAATGAAATACATGTACATATAATAACAGCTACACATCAAAAATACTTTGAAACAATGACCACTGTTTTTCAAAATTTTTCAATCTAAAATTTGGACTTGCAGCATATTTTTCCACTTTATATTTTATCTTTAAATGACATAATAATCCACATGGATCTGGCATTTTATTTTGCAATAAAGAAATGAAAACATATTGCTTAGCATAGAAAATAACACAATTAATGACTTTGTTATGAGAAGATAGAGGAACTTCACAAAAAAAAAAATATGTTCGATATATTGAAACCAATTCTTTCATGTGTCTTTCTGTAAATGTGAAGGCTCAACTCACTCCAATGAGCTTTTAACCGGAGTTTTGTACGAAAATTGCAATGCACGTGCGTGCGCGTGCATGCACGTGCAGACAAAATGACTATTGTTCTGCACATCTACAAACACTATACTATCATCCTGGAAAGTTTCATATTGATCTCTTCTG
Organism: Ostrea edulis; assembly: GCF_947568905.1. Taxonomy (NCBI): domain Eukaryota; kingdom Metazoa; phylum Mollusca; class Bivalvia; order Ostreida; family Ostreidae; genus Ostrea; species Ostrea edulis. Next base: position 25,139,980 of record NC_079170.1, read on the forward strand.
TAGTTTTGAAGGACACTCCCGGACAAAAAAGTCCGGAGAAAAATAAGAATAACGAGCTATAACTGTGTTGGGATGCCAACACAAATGTCTCCGAACACCTCCCCATGTCAGAAATGCTTTTTGATGCCAGATATGCACTCAGGATCCTCAAAAAACCCTAGATACTAAATTTGGTTGAAATCCGATGGATCTCATTTTTGGCCGCCATTTCCTTTCATAGCTGCCATTTGTAACATTCGAGATTTTTTTGGAAGGAAATACTCATGCTAGAAATGAACTGAGGACTTTCAGTTGACCCCAGAACCCAAATATAGAAGATATTTTAACACTTTCAAATATTTCGGTATATGGCGGCCATTTTGAAGAGGAATAATAATAACAAGCTATAACTGTGTTGGGATGCCAACACAGATGTCTCCGAACAGCTCACCATGTCAGAAATGGTTTTTGATGTCAAATATACACTCAGGATCCTCAAAGAACACTAGAAACTAAATTTGGTTGAAATCCGACGGACTTGATTTTTGGCCGCCATTTTCTTCAATGGCGGCCATTTTGAAACATTTGAAAGTAAATAGGAAGGAAAAACTGATGCTAGAAATGAATTGTGGACCCTCCATTTACCCAAAACCCAAATGTTGTAGAGATTTAAACACTTTCAAATATTTCGGTATATGGCGGCTATTTTGAAATTGGCGGGTCAAAAAAGTTTTTTGATGGTGGAAATGAACTCGGGGTCATCAAATTACCCTAGAAATAGAATTTGGTTGAAATCCGACAACGTTGATTTTTTGACGTTTTTTCAAAACGGCGGCCATTTTGAAAATTTGAAAGTTGTTTGCACCCCTCCTGATGACCCCTATCATATCACAAAGTTTGAAATGGATCTGTCGAAGCACTTTCATAAAACCGCGCGGACAAATTACTCACTAAAGAAGAGGAATAATAACGAGCTATAACTGTGTTGGGATGCCAACACAAATGCCTCCGAACACCTCCCCATGTCAGAAATGGTTTTTGATGCCAGATATGCACTCAGGATCCTCAAAAAACCCTAGAAACTAAATTTGGTTGAAATCCGACGGTTTTGATTTTTGGCCGCAATTTTCTTCAATGGCGGCCATTTTGAAACATTTGAAAATAGATTGGAAGGGAATACTGATGCTAGAAATGAACTGTGGACCCTCAATTGACCCCCAGAACCCCAAAACTGTAGAGATTTTAACACTTTCAAATATTTCGGTATATGGCGGCCATTCTGAAAATGGCGGCTCCAAAAAAATATTGATGGTAGAAATGGAGTAGGGGTCACAATATAACCCTAGATATGAAATTTGGTTAAAATCCGATAACTTTGATTTTTTGATGTTTTTGATTTTGAAAATTGATTGCACCCCTCCTTATGACCCCCTATCAGCTCACAAAGTTTGAAGTTGATCAGTCGAAGTACTTTCATATAATCGCGCGGGCAAATTTGTCCCTAAAGAAGAGGAATAATAAGAAGAAAAGTATAATAAGAACGAACTATAACTGTGTTAGGATGCAAACACAAATGTCTCCGAACACCTCCCCATGTCAGAAATAGCTTTTGATGCCAGATATGCACTCAGGATCCTCAAAAAACCCTAGATACTAAATTTGGTTGAAATCCGACGGATCTCAATTTTGGCCGCCATTTTCTTCAATGGAGGCCATTTTGAAACATTTGAAAATAGAATGGAAGGAAATACTGATGCTAGAAATGAACTGTGGACCCCCAATTTACCCCAGAGCCCAAATGTTGTAAAGATTTTAACATTTTCAAATATTTTGGTATATGGCGGCCATTTTGAAAATGGCGACTCAAAAAAAAAAAATTTATGGTGGGAATGAACTCGGGGTCACAAAATTACCCTAGAACTGAAATTTAGTTGAAATCCGACAACCTTGATTTTTTGACGTTTTTGGCCGCCATTATGAAACGGCGGCCATTTTGAAAATTTCGAAAGTTTATTGCACCCCTCCTCATTACCTCCTATCAGCTCACAACGTTTGAAGTGGATCTGTCAAAGCACTTTCATAAAATCGCGCGGACAAATTTCTCTGGAAAGAAGAGGAATAATAATAAGAAGAAAATAAGAATAACGAGCTATAACTGTGTTGGGATGCCAACACAAATGTCTCCGAGCACTTCCCCATGTCAGAAATGGTTTTTGATGCCAGATATGCGCTCAGGATCCTGAAAAAACCCTAGAAACTAAATCTGGTTGAAATCCGACGGACTTGATTTTTGGCCGCCCTTTTCTTCAAAGGTGGCCATTTTGAAACATTTGAAAAGTGATTGGAAGGAAATACTGATGCTAGAAATGAATTGTGGACCCTCAATTTACCCCAGAACCCAAATGTTGTAAAGATTTTAACATTTTCAAATATTTTGGTATATGGCGGCCATTTTGAAAATGGCGACTCAAAAAATTTTTTTTATGGTGGGAATGAACTCGGGGTCACAAAATTACCCTAGAACTGAAATTTGGTTGAAATCCGACAACCTTGATTTTTTGACGTTTTTGGCCGCCATTATGAAACGGCGGCCATTTTGAAAATTTCGAAAGTTTATTGCACCCCTCCTCATGACCCCCTATCAGCTCACAAAGTTTGAAGTGGATCTGTCAAAGTACTTTCATAAAATCGCGCGGACAAATTTCTCTGGAAAGAAGAGGAATAATAAGAAGAAAATAAGAATAACGAGCTATAACTGTGTTGGGATGCCAACACAAATGTCTCCGAGCACTTCCCCATGTCAGAAATGGTTTTTGATGCCAGATATGCACTCAGGATCCTCAAAAAACCATAGAAACTAAATTTGGTTGAAATCCGACGGACTTGAATTTTGGCCACCCTTTTCTTCAAAGGCGGCCATTTTGAAACATTTGAAAATTGATTGGAAGGAAATACTGATGCTAGAAATGAATTGTGGACCCTCAATTTACCCCAGAACCCAAATGTTGTAGAGATTTTAACACTTTCAAATATTTCGGTATATGGTGGCCATTTTGAAAATGGCGGCTCAAAAGAAAATTTTGATGTTGGAAATGAACTCGGTTACCAATTACCCTAAAAAAAGAATTTGGTTGAAATCCGACAACCTTGATTTTTTGACGTTTTTTGGCCGCCATTTTAAAAAGGCGGCCATTTTGAAAATTTGAAAAGTTGATTCCACCCCTCCTAATGACCCTCTATCAGCTCACAAAGTTTGAAGTGGATCTGTCGAAGCACTTTCATATAATCGGTCGGACAAATTTCTCACTAAAGAAGAGGAAAAATAAGAAGAAAATAATAATAACTAGTACTTATTGTAACGGGGACCGTTACAGATGTTCCCCAAACATTCCCCCATTTAGCGAGTGGTGTCATTTATTTCAGTACAAGTGGTTTTGACCATTGCAAACTGTGTAACATGTGAATATATAACTATCTTATAACGTTCAGTCCATTTCATGCTAGTACAAATCAGTTATAAAGATCTGAGAATTGTGTGCACGTGCACGTACGTGCATGCACGTGCTGATAAGTAATTCGACCATCTCTATACATTAGAATACTTACTATAGTTCAGTTAACAGTTCAATGAAAAACGAGAAACTAATGGCAAATCAAAACTACAAAGACCGAAATCAATGCACGTGCATACACGTGTGCGTGAGTACCATACAGCAATTTTGTTGATGCTATTCAATAGACATTTGAACAATATCCTTACTATATGAATTTGGTATCGATTGCTTCACTCATAAGAAAGTTATTGGGATTTCAAAATCGTCCAATCAGAATTAAGCTCACGTGCATGTGCGTGCAGGGAAGTGATTTTGACACTATTAATAAATTGATAGGCACAAAACATACCTGCAACCTCAATTTCAAACCTATTCATTGCAATCTTAAAATTTTATAGACCAATACTTAAATTTAGACATCAAAAATTACAATGCACGCACATTCACGCACACGAGATTTTGATAATGGAAAATTTGTTGACACCATTTCATAGGCATTCATATCATAGATCCTCAGGGTAAATTTGAATTCATTTCAGTTTTTAATTCAATAGTTATGACCATTTTAGTACCCGAAAAATGAAAGAAAAGCTATGCACGTGCATACACGCGCACGTGAGTATGACTCAGCATCAATGTTGACGTCATTCAATAGACATTTGATAGATATACTTACAATATAAATTTCATATTGTTTCCATCATTTATAAGAAAGTTATGGCGAATTGAAAATCGTCCAATCAGAATTTAGCACACGTGCATGCACGTGCCGGATTGTAATTATGACTGTACACATTTGTTAAGAATATCAAGATACATACACAACCCGTTTGAAAAGATTTTGACAAAAAAAAAACAAAAAAGTTATGGTCATTGATCGAATTGAATCTTCAAAAGACAATGCACGTGCGTGCGCATGCGCGTTTGCAAATTTTATCACATAGATCTGTAGATATTTAGCATGTCTACCTATGCTGTAAATATCATTAGATTTCCTTCATTGACATGGAAGTTATGGACGGTTTTGTATTATCCAATCAAATTAAAGCACACGTGCATGTGCGTAAAAAGTTGTAAATTTGACTATGCCAAACAAGTAAGGGTCTCAAGTTATACCTATGATATAAATATCAAACGATTTATTGAAAAATGAAAAAGTTAGACGCATTCCAAAATTTGTAAACAAAACATCCAATGCACGTGCATGCACATGCATGCATTCTCAGAGAAAATGACATTCGTTCCGCACATCTACATATGCTATACTATCATCCTAAAAAGGTTTCATCTTATCCCTTGAATGGTTTCTGAGAACACTCGTGGACAAAAAAGTCACAAGAAGAAAGAAGGAATAATAATAAGAAGAAACAGAGTAAAACCAATATGTTCTCGAACTTTGTTTGGGGAACATAATAATAAGAATAATAAGAAACGGAGCAATAACAATATGTCTCCGACACTTTGTGTTCGGAGACATAATAAGAAACGGAGCAAAAACAATATGTCTTCGACACTTTGTGTTCGGAGACATAATAAGAATAATAAGAAACGGAGCAAAAACAATATGGCTCCGACACTTTGTGTTCGGATACATAATAAGAAACGGAGCAAAAACAATACGTCTCCGACACTTTGTGTTCGGAGACATAAGAAACGGAGCAAAAACAAGATGTCTCCGACACTTTGTGTTCGGAGACATAATAATAAGAAGAAAATAGGAATAATAAGAAACGGAGGAAAAACAATATGTCTCCGATACTATGTGTTCGGAGACATAATAAAAGAGGAAAAGAAACAACAGAATAACAAGGTCTTCCATCGGAAACGGAAGACCTTAATAATAAGAAACAGAGTAAAAACAATATGTTCCCAAACTTTGTTTGGGGAACATAACAAGCATAATATTGTTGAACTACTCAATTAGACAGAGAGAGATATTAACAAGTATCCATTGTACATGATTTTAGGTAGATTGAAATATGTTTCCATAGAACTAACGTCAGATGTCATCACAATTCACATAGCCCCAATCCATGTAACATCAGCACATTTATCAAAGGCTCGCCTCGGTTTAAATGTTCATTATACGCAGAAAATGTCTTCGCGTATCGAATCAGCTGAGAGACATAATAATACAAAGCTTCTTGTAAAACAATTTATTTGTATCTTTTTAAATATCTAATTTTTATGAAACCTTTCTCCGAGTGTACAAATATATACTAATATTGAGTCAAAATGTAGAATTCCTACAAGGTTTATACATCTTATATCCGTCACCAATATCTGTAATCAGGCCTTGATTGTTGCTATGTCAAAATGAGTAATGCTTGCTCGTCTCGCTATCGACAGCTTTCGCAAAGACAATTTTTTGCTTTTCGAACCATTAGCATGCATAGCATGTTTCTGCTGATAAAATTTCGCTGTTATCATCAAAACCCCGCAGATTGTCAGGATATCTCGTCCGAATGTCAGACTCAACTCTTCCCGGTGTAGAATTAAAAGAAGAATTTAATGTATGGGTTTTATGGAAGCAAGGCGTAATCGCATACAATAGCAAAGGAAGAAAGAATGACGCGTGTATCAATCCGAATCCTATAACTAGAAACATTAGAATACCAAAGGATTTGAATACGTAGCTGGTAGAAAATGCAAGCATTACTATTCCCAGTAGCGTGGAAAAAGCTGCATTAACTACAGGGCCACCGGACCTATCGATAGCGTTTTGTAGAACTATTTCTCGACTATATCCCTCAACAGTCATGAAAGCGTGACAAATATGAACGCTAAAGTCAACAGAAAACCCCACACTCATTACCAAATGGATCATAGTTATTGAGCTCAATGTCAGATCCCAGTAGTACATAAAGCCAAATATTCCACACAGAATGCTAATGAGTGTTATGCATACAATGGATACCACTCGCCAATCGGGCATAAATATAACTGTTACAACAAGCATGGCAGCAATTGCAATGCCTAGTGTTTGAAGAGTACTTGGCAAAATATGTACGTACTGTTCAAAGAAAACAAAAGCAGGAGTGTAAATTATACAAGGAAGAGCCGTGCTCTCTGTGAGTTTTCTTATACGTGTCATGAAACCTCCTTGTTCATTCGACGTTTTCATGTTTTTTGCTTTCAAATAAAATTTTGATGACAACACCCTGTGCCCAGAAGTATCCATCACGAGATCGTTTCTAAAGGATTGTCCACTCTGAGATGTTAAAAACTCATTTAAACCACCAATAAAATGTAATTCGGAAGAATCATTATAATACGCCGATTGTTTGTAACTGTTAAGCCAGTTTATCTCAACAGTGTCATCAATGTAATTATCCATTTTTGCCTGGGATAACACATAATTTATATGATTTTGCGTTTCGCTTCTATGGTATTCTTGCTCTGTAATCACGCAAAATGTAATCATTGGTTCAGTGGTGAAATAATTTTCGTCCCATACACTATACTTGTAATAATATGAATCTTTTGAAACTAAATTGAATAGTTGGAGCCCTTGCTGAAGATGTACACAGCCATATATTGAAAATGAAATGTAAGCAAGGAATGATAAAACAACAAAAAACTTCCCAAACAAATTGTTTAGAATCAAAAGTATCACTTTTTTGGGATATTTTTCCATTGGGCTTTCTACATCACGTCTTGTTTCAGGGGGTGATCCGGGAACACAATGAAGAAAACATTTAGGCTTATTTTTATATCGAGTTTTCGGTTTTACGATTTTTCTGCAACAACAGAAATGTCTGTTTTCCTCCGTTCTTTTTTCATTGATTGTTATTGCTGGACACATGAAGAAAAGTTGATTTAAATAGCAAAAGAACACCGACACACCTGAAAAATTGAAAAATCAAAGCAAATATCATTTATAATGGAGAAAATCAAACTTTGTAAAATGGCAAAGGTGTTTGATTTTATATTAGATGGTAAACAACAGAAGGTTTGTACCTGTGTAAATGCAGAAATTCCTTATACTTTTAAATACAGATGTTGCTCCAACAACAAAGGCCAGCAAATCTGTTAATGATGTAATGCTTATGGCAACTGCGCTCTTCTGCATCATGAAAATCACCCTTTCTTCAATTGATATTTTAGAGAGAGGTTGGGCGTCCGCTATCCCAGACATTAAAATGAACATATCATCTATACCAATCCCTACAAAAATTGAAAACCGTGAACTACTCTAAAGGTATAAAGAAATAATTAACAAGACATCATTTTTAAAATGAACTATTCCCAACAACGAAATAATACTAAAACTTTGAAAAAAAAGTATCTTAAGAAATGGAGGTATTAATTATAGACATACACAATGTCATAAAAACCTTTAATTAGTACTTTCAACTGATGGAAAATGTTTTATGACGTTCGATATCCAACTCAAATAACAAATATGTAGTTTAATTTAGATGATGTTGCACATACACGGCAATACATACCAATAACCAAGAACGGCATCACACCAACAATGTTTGTGAATTGTATTCCTATTGCACTCACAAATCCGCAGGATGATGCTATAGCCAACAAAGGGGCAATAACACCTGCTATTCCTAAATTCATACGATTGGCTACATTGTTACAATTTATGGTGAAGGAAGCAAGAGATGCATATGTCATCATCAGAACAAACGTAACAGAAAAAAATCCTATGTCACTTTTTGTGTTTTTGTTCAGTTCTGTTCCTAGGGAATCTGAGTACGCAAAAGCAATATCGGTCAGATTCGTTTGTAAGCTTTCTAGTTTGCTTACAAAAGCTTTTTCCCATTGCTTAGAAAGTTCTACTGCATTTACATCGCTTTGTCGCAAATAATATTGCAATTTTACACCAAGAGCAGAATTCAACTTCCCAGTTTCATGACTCGCCTGCGCAAGATAGGGCGACAATATATGATCTCCATCAAATGGGTAAGTTATATTAGCAATGATGAATTTTTTTTGAAATGTATCCATGAGTACAACAGCACTAGCTATTCCTTCGTTAGAATTCGAACCGGCTCTCAAATCATCATAAGTGTACGTTTGCCCAGTGGAATCACTAACACTTATAGTGTTTCTGATTATACTGTTGATGTTGTTTATTTCGTCAACATAGGCTTGGTTCATTATTGTACTTTTATTTTTTGAGATAATCATCACATCGCCATACAGTCCAAAGTCCGAAAGCTGGTAAGGACGAAAACTGCTGTTTGTGGAGTCTCCGTACAAGTTTCGTAATGCAGACCGGTCTTTTATTGCTTGACTATCCATTGGTGTGTAAAGTGTTTCCACGTCATTTTCGACTTCTATGTTCACAATTCCAATGGTCAAAAGTAAGTTTACAACAATGCAAACAATCATTATTATTACAGGATACGTTGAAATGAAAAAGCCGAGTTTTCCAAATGCATTCTCTATCACAGAATCCCATTTTCGTTGACATTTCGAACAACAGGAACAGCACAACCGTCGCTTGCTTGTCATTTTCTAAAAAAAGTACATGATATTTTGTCATTAATTATTGTTAGTATCATTGAAACTACTAAGAAATCACTGGTCACAGTAGCTCAGTGGTAGAGCGTTCGCTTCATCACCGGACGATTTTAAGTTCCATGACAGTGCAAACCTAAAACGCGAACATAGGCAGCGATTATTTCTTCGCCATACACACGGCATTTAAAAGTGAGAATCACGCGGGTACGTTAAGGTGGGTCATGAAAATCTTTGCAGGGCTGAAATCCGCGAAACAATGTGACACAAGAAACAATGGTGCAGGCACCAAATTCATGGGCCGGAAATATTTGGCTAGTGTAACAACTATATATTTTCAGAAAAGGTGTTCCAAAGAATTCCTTTGTTTAAAAGCGCAAGAAAATTACACCGAAAAGGCTGGTAAAATTTAGAAAAATTGTGATCAAATCAGGCGATGAACGAATTGAGTGAAAACAATTCGCTAAAGGGGTATGGACACGATTTGAGCTGAAAATTTTCAAATTCTATTTTCCATTTTTATTGTTTACAATGCTTAAAACTAAATTATTTCTAATGCTTAACCACAGCCACCGCGGCGGTCTAGAAGTTAGAGCGTTCGCTGCGCATGCGGAAGGCCGGGGTTCGAATACCGGCCGCGACACACCTTAGTCGTCAAAACAGGTAGTGACAGTTTCATCGCTAAACGTTCGGCATCAGGTGTGAATGTAATGGGTCTTCAAATATGACCTTTAAAACGGATGCCCCGTGTCATAGTAGGTTTGGTACACTAATGAATCCTCACTGCTCAATGGTCATAATCGCCGATGAAAGGCCTAAATTCGAAGCCCTTCACCGGTCTTGGTGACGTCATCATGTGAGTGAAAAATTCTCGAGAGACATCAGACAAAATACAATCAATCAATCTTATGCAGTTATTTCTGCCCTAGAGATTTTTAACAAATTTATATCATTGATGAGTTGTACTTTCGACATTTTATTAAGAAAATAAAAATTGCCTTTGCCCGTACAGTATTGTGTAGGGGTCGACTCAAAGTATCGACACCTTTATTATGGGACCTAATGGGATTTTCTCCTATGATAAAGAACTTTTTAATATTTATCATATTCTTGTCCTAGAGTTTTCAATCTTTTCAATATATGTGAAAGTCTTAGGCATATTTGAGAATATGATGAAATAAAATAAACATGTCCCCGTTTAGAAAGACCAAGGGACCATCTCAAAGTTTCCTCCCTGAGACATTTTTGGCTCTCATAAAACACTATTAGGCAAAATTTTTGAAGACGAAACCCCATAATTTTGTTTGTAACTTCCTCAATTCATAGGGACTTACCAAATCTATCAAAATAATCTATTGGGTGTGTATCATTGCAGAAAATGAAATCAGAAGATTAATTAGGGAACGTTTCAAAGTTTTCATTTGAGAATCTACTTATAATTTTAACTCCAGCATATATCAACAATGATATATGTTTCACTGATTAGAAAATTTCATGTTTAAGGTGACTCCATACTCGCAGTTTTATCTGATACAAGTTTGAAAAGTGTATTTATTTCCATTCATTAGATTTAAAACTAACAAATTATCAAATAAAATACATAGGTCATCACACTTTTTAAGATGAGAGACGTACAGAAACAGAATCATATATCACCATCAGAAAATTGCTATTTTCCTTAAACAACGTTATCAAATTTTCATAAAAGCTGGTTATGACGATATAGTAACATTCATAACAATTTCATGAAACTATATCTTCACAAAAATATACAAAATGTCTGTAAAAAATAAAGGAAATCTATCGCATAATAGACTAGATAAAGAAATCAATAGAAACAGAGTTATTGCCCTTGGATTCAATATTTTGACATGTTTCATTGATTATTCCTCGATAACTTAGACTTTTAAAATAGTTTATTTCTAACAAGATTTTTTACAATAAGTATCGGAAAATACTCCAACAAAATTTATGTTCGTATCATGCATAAATCTAAATAAATAATTGATTTTGCAAATTCTGATGACATCACAGGAGGGTGGAATTACTTTAAACACCTTTAGTTTATCTGAGCGTTTAGTTTTACTATCATAATCAATGAATAAGGTTGTGTCGTCTTGAAAAAAAAAATAGAAGTGCACTAAAGTTGCTTGAAAGAAATTTTCGAAATAAAAATAATCATTCTTCTATGAAATATCATATTCTGTGAACATAGTCATCCTTCTATCATATATTGTGTTCAGTGAAAGGTGAAGATAACTAACAGTTATCAATCTCATAACTCCTATAAGGAATACAAAATAGAGAGTTGAGCAAACACGGACCCCTGGATATATAGCAGAGGTGGGATCAAATGCCTAACAGGAGTAAGCATTCTTTGCCGACCGGTCACCCCCGCCTTGAGCCCTATATCTTGATCAAGTGAGTGGAGTTATCCGTAGTCACAATAGTTGTGCCAAGGGCGGCCTAACAATTGGTATGAAACACATCAGCCAGCATTTGACCCAATGATAGGTTGTATTGGCAAACTAGATCGTTATAACGACCATAGAAAAAATCAATATATGCACCCAGGGGTGCATGAGCCGAGTTGCATGGGATACATTGTAAAGTCAGGAATGATGTGGCATATTTATAATTCTGAAGAACTAATTTCAGTTTTAAACTTTTCGAATTACTGTCCAGAAACCATATTTGTCTGAAGTTTTCAATCTGTTTTCGGTCACTGTGACCTTGACCTTTGACCTTTTTTCTCCAAAATCAATAGGGGCCTTGCTTTGCTGGTATCCAACAATATGTCCAAGTTTCATTTGATTCAAATTAAAAATTTTCGAGTTATCCTCCGGAAACCAAATTTATTTTGGAATTTTTAATCTATTTTCGGTCACTGTGACCTTGACCTTTAACCTATTTTCTCCAAAATCAATAGGGGTCTTCTTACCTGGTACATAACAATATCTTTAAGTATCATTTGATTCGGATTGAAACTTTCTGAGTTATCATCCGGAAAACAATTTTTTCTAAAATTTTCAGTCTCTTTTCGGTCACTGTGACCTTGACCTTTGACCATTTTTCTCCAAAATCAATAGGGTCTTCCTTACCTAGTACCCAACAATATATCAAAGTTTCATTTGATTAGATTGTAAACTTTTTGAGTTATCATCCGGAAATCAATTGTTGACGCCCGCCCGCCCGCATCACCAAACCAATAGCCGAGTTCAACTTCGTTGCAACTCGGCTAATAATATATAATATAGTTATCTGTCATATGTTTAGTGAATACAATGTATGATAGGACTATTTGTAATTCGAAAAAGTCATAAAGCAACTTCATCGCACTTTTTCTTTTCTCCAAGACGATGCAGCCTTATTAATTGATTATGAAATACTGTGAAAACTGCACATCTAATTTCATTACACGAGATAAGAGAAACGTGCACGATCGCAATGCCCAGATACAAAATTATTCTGACAAATATACTCTATTATTGCATATTGGTAATAATCTGCGTATTATCTGGCAGATATTCATCAGTGATTATAATGAGCACAATGATAAAGACTTTAAAGGAAGTATTCACATTTATTTGGGTTTAAAAATAAGGATTGTTAATGTTGATAATTAACACTACAACTAATCTAGCTCATAACTAAATTTCCACCTTCTTAATACTGAGCTATAAGCAATATTTTAGCCTTAACTCTATGTTATTTTAAACAAGATTCGAGTCTTGTTTAAGTTTACTAACAAACTAATAAAATGATAAGCTCTCACTTTAAAGCATTATAATTCTGTACATGAAAAAAATTAAATTTCAAATGACATATTTTAGGTAAAAATACAGAGCAAACACCATACATTTTCGTAACTTTTAAGGAACATGGAAACGATTTCAACAGAAAATTCCCAATTCTATTTCCCAATTTGTAATCTTTACAATGCTTAACTAAGGTATTTCTAATACCCAGCAAACATTTGAATATCAGATGTTGAGTTACAAATGAGATACAGCATTCCAAATCTTTTGTTATGTAAACAAGGCTCATGCCATGTTTTTGTTTACATAAATATTATTCATTAGAAAATATGTTTAAGACAAATGACATGTGACAAATACTAGGAACTGTTTAATTGTGTTCAGAATTAACTTGTAAACTGAAGAAGAAAAAAAACCTCTGCTTTAAACGAAACTTTTACTATACTACTCAAAATTTGATAAGGATCATAGATATTTTTATGTTTAAAAAATTAATAACTGCATAACTGGCAATATTGTGTCCAAGTGAAATCAAAAACGTCTTCAACAAACTTGCACGTGCATTTCATGCCATGGGAAATGCGTTTCTCATCACAATTTATGCTTCTGCTACCATTGCACGATTTTCACTCAGGCATCAGTGTCTGATTCTTTCTAAAATTCCAAACTCACTTGCGTGTTTACAATACGTTTATCAACACAATGCCCCCTCAACGTGTAAGGCGTCGCCTGACGACAGAACAACTGGGCAGATGTATTGGAATGCTTGACGCTGGCTATTCACAACGTGACATGCAAATGCACTAAACATCAGCCATAGCGTTGTAAAAAGGGCCTGTAACCGACAGCAAACTTTTGGTACAGCAGCACACCGACATGGGGGTGGTCGTTAGAGGTCGACAACCCAACGCCAAGACCATTTTGTGGCTCTTCAGGCACGACGCCATCCCTTCTGGACAGCAACCAGCCTACGTAACGACCTCCTGAACGCCTCGGGGGTGAATGTGTCCACTCAGACGATACGGAATCGCCTTCACAATGCAGGTCTCAACTCGAGAAGGGCATGTGTTCGAGTCCCTCTGACTGTTTGACACCGGCGGGAGCGATTGGACTGGACTGAAGATCATGTCACTTGGACACAGAACGATTGGGTTCAAGTTCTGTTCACCGATGAGTCCAGGTATTGTTTGGACTTTACAGACAGGAGGCACCGAGTGTGGCGACGACAACGTGAACGTTTCCATGATGCCAACATCAGTGAACATGACCGTTATGGTGGTGGTTCCATCATGGCCTGGGGTGGAATCAGCAGGGATGGAAGAACAGATCTTCATGTTCTGGAGAGAGGAACAATGACAGGGGTGCAATACCGGGATGAGATCCTCGATGTTTACGGCAGACCCTACGCTGGTGCTGTTGGCCCTGAGTTCATCCTGATGGATGATAACGCCCGTCCTCATCGCGCCAAGGTGGTGGAGCAGTACCTTCAGCAGGAGACAATTGTCCGCATGGACTGGCCAGTGCGCTCACCGGACTTGAACCCGATTGAGCATGTATGGAACATGCTGCAGTTTGCCCTTTAACGCCGTAGAGCACAACCCACGACTTTGGCAGAGCTAGGAAACGCCCTCGTGAAAGAGTGGAACAACCTTCCCATTGGAAACATCCGGGTGCTGATCGATAGCATGGCTCGACGTTGTCAAGCCGTCATTGATGCAAGGGGAAGCCATACTCGGTATTGACACTCAACAAGTATTTAGAAATTCTTTACCGTTCTCGAGTTATTTCTAGAAGTAATTTTTAGGGGCCAAACTGTAGCTCCCTAACGGGGCCACATAGGGTAAAAACGAAATATGCATATTGTTCAGATCATCATTCTGAACAACTTTTGTTCTTTATTGCTTTTCAAAATATTTGTCGTTTTCGAGATACAAGGGGTAAAAAATTTATGGTTTTGGCCCTTAAAATCCCTTATTACGTAACATATGACCTCAATTTTTATCTGAATAGATTTGGATTGTTGAGATGAACATTTTTTGTTCTTTGACTTATACCAAAATATTAACGATTTTTGAGATATTTGATCTAGACTTTGAGCCCTTCTAGATCCCTAATTTAAGGGGTTAGCCCATAAATCTTGATATTTTCGAAAACATCTCGTAAATGTGCACAACTTTTGTTCTACATGTCTTAACAAAATATTTGCAAGAAAAAAGATATTGGAGATCAAAGGTCAAAAATCGCCGAAATCGGCGAAAAATTTTGGCAACCATTTTTTCAGGTCCAGGCGAGCCTTTAGGCAAATCGCCTCCGGTAAAATCGAATCCCCCACAAATCTTCTAAAATGTTTACTCTATCTTGTGTAGAAATTTCAAGACTCTAGCTTCAAAACTAACGGAGGAGATGTGTGGACAACAAGGCCCTTCAAAAAGTCACTAAAAGAGAGATAACTCCTGACCGGAAGTGACGTCAAGCACGAAATTTTGCAAGCAAAGTCTCGTCACCAAAAGACATCTTTCCTGAAAATTTCGTGAAAATCGATCGAGAAATGGCTGAGAAAAACGCGTGTACTACCAAGGAAAATAATAATAATAATAATGAAGAAGAAGAACGCGAACAATAATAGTAAGGTCTTCCGCAGGAGACGGAAGACCTTAATAATAAGAAAAGTGAAAAATCAAAAATAGAATCATAGAAGGGTCTTCCGCTGAAGACGGAAGACCCTAATAAGAAAAGTGAAAAATCAACAATAGAATAATAGAAGGGTCTTCCGCTGAAGACGGAAGACCCTAATAATAATAATAAGAAAAGTGAAAAATCAACAATAGAATAATAGAAGGGTCTTCCGCTGAAGACGGAAGACCCTAATAATAAGAAAAGTGAAAAATCAACAATAGAATAATAGAAGGGTCTTCCGCTGAAGACGGAAGACCCTAATAACTATACACTCATTACTAGTAATGAGTAGGTCTTCCGTTAGACCACTTCCGGTAAAGAGCTTTCTATTCCTACGAAAACCATTTAAATGTATCAGAAAATGTGCCTTAACAATGAATGAGAAATGTATTGTCGAATTTTTTATTCCTTTCTCGTAACTTCAGGTGACGACCGGAAGTACTATTCAGATGCGTTTTCCTATAAATGACAGCGACTCTTTACTGTCTATATTCCCTGAAAATTTCATCTCTCTATCTGAAAGAGTTCTCAACAAAAACAAGTAGACTAAAGAAAGAAAAAGTAGTAAGTTACTACCGACCGGAAGTCAATTTTGAAAAACAAAATGATCAAAACTTTAGAAGTTAATATTTTTATTAAGACATGTGAAAATCATATGAAAGACTTCAAATATAAGCGAGATTTATGGGGACAAAGAGACGAAAAGTAAAAAGATATTTTATCAAGAAACCGGAAGTAGTCGTTTTGACTACCGACAGAGTCAATATTCTTATGACACTTTGAAAGAGAGTTAATAAACTAGTATAAGTTTCAATTTAAAGGAAAAAGTTTGAAATTTGCGATTCTTTCCATCACTTCCGGTGACGACAGGAAGTGACGGTCGACATGTTCAACCCCCTGCTGCACGCTTACAAATGAAGATTGATCATCCCTGAATATTTGATGAACCTATATTTTACCTTTTCCAAGAAAAATGTTGGAGAAAATTCCTTTTGAGAAACAGAAAATCGGCCATATTTTCCGACCAGAAGTGAATGTTGTAAAAACAAAAATAATTATAGCAAGGTCATTTCATAAGACATTATTCCTGAACATTTCAAGAAAATATATCCATCCATCTCTGAGAAATCACTCGAAGAAATCGGAAAATCGATATTTTTTCAAATACTTCCGGTATATACCAGAAGTGAGGGACGAAAAAATTGAATGTATGTGTACACTGGACTAATGTTAGTTGATCAACTCTACAAGTTTCAAGCGTCTATCTATATTCATTATTGAGAAACTGAAAAAACAAGGTTTGAATATGTCCACCCCATATCTCACGACCGGAAGTGAATTATACAAAAATATTTAAATGTACTCTAGACATTTATAGTGTCTATAACATATGTAAAATTGAAATCATTAACTTGTTTTATGACCGAGATTTATGGCACTGAAAAATAAGAGAATGAATAGTCTTTCTTTGATATAACTGGAAGTTGGAGATTCAACTTCCGGTGGGGTCAACATTTTTTGAGAATTAGAACGAGACCTAATAAACCGATATAGGTTTCAATTTGAAAGAAAAAAGTTTGAAATTTATGAATTATTAATCACTTTCGGTGACGACCGGAAGTGACGGCCGACATTCTTAACCCACTACTGCACGCCTACAAAGTAAGATCTATTAACTCTGAAAATCTGGTGACTCTATCTTTTACCGTTTCTGAGAAAAACGCTGGACAACGAAAACAGCTAATAAGACGTATTTGCCGACCGGAAGTAAATTTTACAAAAATATTTGACGTTACTCTAGACATTTAGAGTGTCTATAACATATGTAAAATTCAAATCATTAACTTGTTTTATGACCGAGATTTATGGCACTGAAAAATGAGAGAATGAATAGTTTTTCTTTGATATAACCGGAAGTTGGAGATTCAACTTCCGGTGGGGTCAACATTTTTTGAGAATTAGAACGAGACCTAGTAAACTGATATAGGTTTCAATTTGAAA
The DNA here is from genome assembly GCF_947568905.1 of Ostrea edulis. Taxonomy (NCBI): domain Eukaryota; kingdom Metazoa; phylum Mollusca; class Bivalvia; order Ostreida; family Ostreidae; genus Ostrea; species Ostrea edulis. The sequence continues at coordinate 25,157,429 of NC_079170.1, forward strand.
GAAAAAAGTTTGAAATTTATGATTCATTTAATCACTTCCGGTGACGACCGGAAGTGACGGCCGACATTCTTAACCCCCTACTGCACGCCTACAAAGTGAGATCTATTAACTCTGAAATCAACTCTACAAGTTTCAAGCGTCTATCTATATTCATTATTGAGAAACTGAAAAAACAAGGTTTGAATATGTCCACCCCATATCTCACGACCGGAAGTGAATTTTACAAAAAATATTTTAATTTACTCTAGACATTTATAGTGTCTATAACATATGTAAAATTCAAATCATTAACTTGTTTTATGACCGAGATTTATGGCACTGAAAAATGAGAGAATGAATAGTCTTTCTTTGATATAACCGGAAGTTGGAGATTCAACTTCCGGTGGGTTCAATAGCTTTTGAGAATTAGAACAAGACCTAATAAACCGATATAGGTTTCACTTTCAAAGAAAAAAGTTTGAAATCTATGATTTATTAATCACTTCCGGTGACGACCGGAAGTGATGGACGACATTCTTAACCCCTACTGAACGCCTTCAAAGTGAGATCTATTCACTCTGAAAATTCGGTGACTCTATCTTTTACCGTTTCTGAGAAAAATGCTTGACAACGAAAACAGCTCATAAGCCGTATTTACCGACCGGAAGTGAATTTTACAAATATTTTCGACGTTACTCTATACATTTATAGTGACTATAATATATGTAAAACTCAACTCATTAACTAGTTTCATGACCGAGATTTATGGCACTGAAAAATGAGAGAATGAATAGTCTTTCTTTGATATAACCGGAAGTTGGAGATTCAACTTCCGGTGGGGTCAACATTTTTTGAAAACTAGAAGGAGATATAGTAAACCAAAGTAGGTTTCAATTTGAAAGAAAAAAGTTTGAAATTGATGATTTATTTAATCACTTCCGGTGACGACCGGAAGTGACGGCGACAAAAAATATTACGTGCATGCACCATAAAGAAAATAGATCTATCATCCCTGAAAGTTTCATTCGATTATCTTTAGTGGTTTTCAAGTTTACCCCCGGAAAAAGTTTCCTTTAAAAACCGGAAAATCGGACGTATCTGACGAACGGAAGTGAATTTTGAAAAAATGAAAAAAAAAGCCTTGAGGTACCATCGTTCTCTATAATCTGTGAAAGTTTCAGGAAAATCTATCCAACGGTCTCGGAGACGAAAGGGAAAAAAAAAATAATAATAATAATAATAACTAGACACGATCTCGTTGCGAGCAACGAGTAGGTCTTCCGTCCGATTTGTTGATGCACTCGGAGTTAAAAAAAAAAAAGAAAAAGACAAATGAGTCCCAATTTAGTTTCCGACTTTAAGACACTTTAGATATAATCAATTTTTCATATCATAAGCTTCTGAAGCAAAGTTGCGGTGAAATTCGTTTGAAATTCAACTCTCCAGGCGAGCCATAAGGCCCGCGGGCCTATTTCTTGATGTCATTTGTTAGCCCTCTATAGACTCAACAACTTTAGTTCGATATGTCTTTACAAAATATTTACCTGTAAAAAGTTATTGAGATCGACCGATATCGACAAAAAATCGACTCTACAGGCGAGCCATTAGGACCATAGGCCTATTTCTTGATATCAATCGATAGATCTCGATAAACTGAACAACTTTTGTTCAATATGTCCTTACAAAATATTTACCAGTTACAAGTTTTTGAAATCGACTGATATCGACAAAAATCGACTCTACAGGCGAGCCATGAGGCCCACAGACCCATTTTTTGATATTGATCGATAGGTTATGACACATTGAACAACTTTTGTTCAATAATGCTTTTCAAAAAATATGTCGTTTTAAAGATATGAGGCGTCAAATATTTACGATTTTGGCCCTTAAAATCTCTAATTACGTAACATATGACCTACTTTTTGATTTGATAAGATCAAGTTCGTTGAGATGAACATTTCCGCTTCTACAACTTATTATAAAATATTAATAGTTTCCGAGATATTCTCAAAAACATTTGGACCCTTCTGAACCCCTAATTTAAAGGGTCAGCCCCTTTTGCTTGATATCGTAAGAAAGGTCATGATGACATTTCAAACATTTTTTGTTCAACAAGTATTTAGAAATTCTTTACCGTTCTCGAGTTATTTCTAGAAGTAATTTTTAGGGGCCAAACTGTAGCTCCCTAACGGGGCCACATAGGGTAAAAACGAAATATGCATATTGTTCAGATCATCATTCTGAACAACTTTTGTTCTTTATTGCTTTTCAAAATATTTGTCGTTTTCGAGATACAAGGGGTAAAAAAATTATGGTTTTGGCCCTTAAAATCCCTTATTACGTAACATATGACCTCAATTTTTATATGAATAGATTTGGATTGTTGAGATGAACATTTTTTGTTCTTTGATTTATACCAAAATATTAACGATTTTTGAGATATTTGATCTAGACTTTGAGCCCTTCTAGATCCCTAATTTAAGGGGCTAGCCCCTAAATCTTGATATTTTCGAAAACATCTCGTAAATGTGCACAACTTTTGTTCTACATGTCTTAACAAAATATTTGCAAGAAAAAAGATATTGGAGATCAAAGGTCAAAAATCGTCGAAATCGGCGAACAATTTTGGCATCCATTTTTTCAGGTCCAGGCGAGCGTTTAGGCAAATCGCCTCCGGTAAAATCGAATCCCCCACAAATCTTCTAAAATGTTTACTCTATCTTGTGTAGAAATTTCAAGACTCTAGCTTCAAAACTAACGGAGGAGATGTGTGGACAACAAGGCCCTTCAAAAAGTCACTAAAAGAGAGATAACTCCTGACCGGAAGTGACGTCAAGCACGAAATTTTGCAAGCAAAGTCTCGTCACCAAAAGACATCTTTCCTGAAAATTTCGTGAAAATCGATCGAGAAATGGCTGAGAAAAACGCGTGTACTACCAAGGAAAATAATAATAACTAGACACGATCTCGTTGCGAGCAACGAGTAGGTCTTCCGTCCGATTTGTTGATGCACTTGGAGTTAAAAAAAAAAAAAAAAGACAAATGAGTCCCAATTTAGTTTCCGACTTTAAGACACTTTAGATATAATCAATTTTTCATATCATAAGCTTCTGAAGCAAAGTTGCGGTGAAATTCGTTTGAAATTCGACTCTCCAGGCGAGCCATAAGGCCCGCGGGCCTATTTCTTGATGTCATTTGTTAGCCCTCTATAGACTCAACAACTTTAGTTCTATATGTCTTTACAAAATATTTACCTGTAAAAAGTTATTGAGATCGACCGATGTTGACAAAAAATCGACTCTACAGGCGAGCCATTAGGACCATAGGCCTATTTCTTGATATCAATCGATAGATCTCGATAAACTGAACAACTTTTGTTCAATATGTCCTTACAAAATATTTACCAGTTACAAGTTTTTGAAATCGACTGATATCGACAAAAATCGACTCTACAGGCGAGCCATGAGGCCCACAGACCCATTTTTTGATATTGATCGATAGGTTATGACACATTGAACAACTTTTGTTCAATAATGCTTTTCAAAAAATATGTCGTTTTAAAGATATGAGGCGTCAAATATTTACGATTTTGGCCCTTAAAATCTCTAATTACGTAACATATGACCTACTTTTTGATTTGATAAGATCAAGCTCGTTGAGATGAACATTTCCGCTTCTACAACTTATTATAAAACATTAATAGTTTCTGAGATATTCTCAAAAACATTTGGACCCTTCTGAACCCCTAATTTAAAGGGCCAGCCCGTTTTGCTTGATATCGTAAGAAAGGCCTTGTCATTTTAAACATTTTTTGCTCAACAAGTATTTAGAAATTCTTTACCGTTCTCGAGTTATCTCTACAAGAAATATTTAGGGGCCAAACTGTAGCTCCCTAACGGGGCCACATAGGGAAAAAACGAAATGTACATATTGTTTAGATTATCATTCTGAACAACTTTTGTTCAATAATGCTTTTCAAAATATTTGTCGTTTTCAAGATATGAGGCGTCAATTATTTATGATTTTGGCCCTTAAAATCCCTTATTACGTAACATATGACCTACTTTTTGATTTGATAAGAACAAGCTCGTTTAGATGAACATTTCCGCTTCAATGACTTATTACAAAATATTAATAGTTTCTGAGATATTCTCATAAACCTTTGGACCCTTCTGGGCCCCTAATTTAAAGGGTCAGCCCCTTTTGCTTGATATCGTAAGAAAGGTCATGACATTTCAAACATTTTTTGTTCAACAAGTATTTAGAAATTCTTTACCGTTCTCGAGTTATTTCTAGAAGTAATTTTTAGGGGCCAAACTGTAGCTCCCTAACGGGGCCACATAGGGTAAAAACGAAATATGCATATTGTTCAGATCATCATTTTGAACAACTTTTGTTCTTTATTGCTTTTCAAAATATTTGTCGTTTTCGAGATACAAGGGGTAAAAAATTTATGGTTTTGGCCCTTAAAATCCCTTATTACGTAACATATGACCTCAATTTTTATATGAATAGATTTGGATTGTTGAGATGAACATTTTTTGTTCTTTGACTTATACCAAAATATTAACGATTTTTGAGATATTTGATCTAGACTTTGAGCCCTTCTAGATCCCTAATTTAAGGGGCTAGCCCCTAAATCTTGATATTTTCGAAAAGATCTCGTAAATGTGCACAACTTTTGTTCTACATGTCTTAACAAAATATTTGCAAGAAAAAAGATATTGGAGATCAAAGGTCAAAAATCGCCGAAATCGGCGAAAAAGTTTGGCATCCATTTTTTCAGGTCCAGGCGAGCGTTTAGGCAAATCGCCTCCGGTAAAATCGAATCCCCCACAAATCTTCTAAGATGTTTACTCTATCTTGTGTAGAAATTTCAAGACTCTAGCTTCAAAACTAACGGAGGAGATGCGTGGACAACAAGGCCCTTCAAAAAGTCACTAAAAGAGAGATAACTCCTGACCGGAAGTGACGTCAAGCACGAAATTTTGCAAGCAAAGTCTCGTCACCAAAAGACATCTTTCCTGAAAATTTCGTGAAAATCGATCGAGAAATGGCTGAGAAAAACGCGTGTACTACCAAGGAAAATAATAATAATAATAATAAATAATAATAATGAAGAAGAAGAACGCGAACAATAATAGTAAGGTCTTCCGCAGGAGACGGAAGACCTTAATAATGAAGAAGAAGAACGCGAACAATAATAGTAAGGTCTTCCGCAGGAGACGGAAGACCTTAATAAGAAACAGAGTAAAAACAATATGTTCCCAAACTTTGTTTGGGGAACATAATAATAATAAGAAACAGAGTAAAAACAATATGTTCCCAAACTTTGTTTGGGGAACATAATAATAGAAGGGTCTTCCGCTGAAGACTGAAGACCCTAATAAACAGTACAATCACCATAAGGTCTTCCGTCTGAAACGGAAGACCTTAACTAGACATTATCTCGATGCGAGCAACGAATAGGTCTTCCGTCCGATTTCTAATGAGATATAAGATATGATCTGGACTGGGGTATTTCACGTCCTCTGTTACTGATTGTCACAACAAACGACTTTACTTTAATAATGCTTAATAACAAATTCTTTTTAGTTTAAATGATATTAAGAAAATAATTTGACAACTCTTGTCCCTTTATTTGAGGGGCTTACCCCAAAACTTAATATTATTAAATACATATGTAGCTGATGACAGTAACTACAACTTTTCTTCTATAACATTTAACAAAATGTTTTTAGTTTTCTAGATATAAACGATATTGAGTTTTAGGAGCCATCCCCTGAATTCCTTAAAAGGGAAGTTACGACAAAATTTAAAGTTGGCATATTGCTTAGAGTCACATTCTAACCAATTTATATTCTATAATGCGCTTTACAAAATATTTTTTGTTTAAGAGATAGAATGCATCAAAGTTTCGTACATTTCCCCCCTTAATTAAAATCCCTCTTTATGTAATCAATCTTTCTTTCTGACATCAGCAATTGCAAAACGTCAAAACGAACAACTTAATTTGCTTTAAATGCATGATGCTTAACAAATTCTTTTTAGTTTTTGAGATATTTAGAAAATACTTTTGACCAATCTCGGCCCTTTATTTGAGGGGCTGACCCCTAAAAATTGACATCATCGAACAGCTCTCATCATTATTTACAAAGTTTGCTCTATAACATTTAACAAAATGTTTTTAATTTTCAAGATATATAGGATATTCAGTTTTAGGGGCCATCCCCTGAATTCTTTAAAGGGAACTTAAGACAAAATTCAAATATGGCATATTGTTGAGGGTCACATTCTGACCAATTTATATTTTATAATGTTTTACACACAAAATATTTTTTGTTTAAGAGATAGAAGGCATCAAAGTTTCATACACTGTCCCCCTTAAAATCCCTTATTACGTAATCAATGTAAATTTGGCTGACATTGACAGCAATTGCAAAACGTCAAAACGAACAACTTTGCTTCAATAATGCTTAACAAATTCTTTTTAGTTTTTGAGATATTTAGAAAATATTTTTTATCACTCTGGACACTTTATTTGAGGGGTTGGCCCCTAAAACTTGATATGGTCAAATAGGTCTTATCATTATCTATATTTTTTGTTCTATAATGTTTAACAAAATGTTTTTAGTTTCCAAGATATATAGGACATTCAGTTTTTAGGGTCATCCCCTGAATTCCTTAAAAGGGAACTTAAGAAAAAAATTAAAGATGGCATATTATTTAGAATCACATTCTTATGGAATTGCATATACAACAGCCAACTGTCAACTGCTTACTGCTTACTGCCAACTGCTTACTGCCTTCTTATTTCTGTGCATGTTTGAAAAAAAACTATAAAAGCAGCGGTATGGAAAATTTCAACCATTCGAACCGATCACAATGTCGTAGTTCATTAGGTTTGGACAATTGACAGAATGAAAAAAAAAACCACCAGTAGCTAGAAACAGTATAGAAGATTTAATTAAGAAAGGTATAAAAAGGAATTTCATATTATTTTATGCATAAATACATTTATTAATATAACGAGACTATAATTATGCCCACTGTCAGTGTGATATATCTATATAACGCAACAGAACCTCGACATTTAATAGTAAAATGAAGCACTGTGTTATATATTATATATGCTAGAATAAAAGTTAACTACTCGGTCAACTTGGCATCAAATATTTGGATATCTAAATAGGAGCTAGATGCTTAGTTCTCAATATGCAAATAACTATAATGAAAAGTATTATTTGATTTTAGAGAAAATTAGACAAGTGTTTATATCTACATTTACCTTTGTTTACATGAAAAATAAATCATAATTTGAGGGTCTCAAAATCTGGGCATTCCCTGCCACGAAATTGCCCTTGAGGACGGAAGCAGAATCATTGACTTTGAGATATGGAATTCATTGACCGATGGTACCCTTCTGATCTTGCTTGAAAAAAAGCAGGATGAACCGGTAGATTTGCCAAATAAATGTAATTTACCAAGTACTAGCGCAGGTATATATGTTAATTGTTTTCCATTAAAAGATAAAAGAATGATATGGATCTAACACTATAGGCCACTAGACCATAAACTGAGGAGATACATGTACTTGAATTTGTAATTTTATGAAATCGCACATTTCAGAATATTACTAGCAGCAATTATGATTAGGTATACAAACATATTATGAAAATTTGATTTGTTTAGTGAAATTGATTTTAAACGTGATATGATTTCAAATTTTGATTCATGGGGCCATGTTATTTAAAAGTAGTTTAAAAATTGTATATTCAAGCACTAGTAATCAAAAACTCTCAGTGCAGACTATAAAGGAAAAGTTGCAGTCAATAAGACGAAAACGTCTTGACAGATGTTCCATGAAGGTAAGTCTACTTGCAATGTTTATGGTCGATAAAAAAATGTATTTCTTATAAGAAGAAATCTGAGAGAAGGTTTTATAAACATTTTCAATTGGAGGCACCCGTTTAAGTTTACAGCGAACATGGATCATACCAATATCTGTTGTCTGACAATCCAACTGAGTGGCGGATTTAGGAGGGGCGTAGGGGGTGTAACCCTCTTTTTTGTTGGCAGAGCATTTGAAATTTTCTTCGTATCGGTAGGGGTAAAACCCCACCTTAACGACTCCCGTTGATGTCCGCCACCCTGAATTAGAGTCGCACTGGGGTATTGAGGGTGTCCAGAAACAACTGAAATGATAACTGTATATGCAGTGGTCTCATTTAACTGATTTCTCTGTAATTTACAGTATCTTAAACCCTTAGATCACAAGAACATGATTTGTTAAAAAAAAATTCAACGTCCAGGATTTGGTGGATGGGTGCATGGTCTTTGACCCCTTGAGTGTTTGTGCCTTTGCCACTCATTATGCCCCCTCTTTGATAAATTCTGGATCCACAGCTATACATAATCATAAATGTTTTATGCATTTTAATAACTCTTTACCGTTTCCATCTTTTTTTCATATCGTTTTGCATTATTATAGATTGATGAACAAGGACCCTAAAAAAAGCGAAAACAAAAAGAGACATACAAAGTGACGTTTGGATTGATGGCATTTGTTAATGGTGCAGTGAAATATGTAATGCCTAGACAATTAAGGTGGTGGTACTGAAAACGAAACCATACGAAAGGATGCAACGTATGATGATATGCTGAAAATTGTTAAGGAATTGTATAATATGCAGTCTATGCGAAAGACAGCGGACCATCGGACCTGACCGATGTGCAGTGCCTCAGGTCCGACGCATCATTTTTTACACCGGACCGGAATGTCCGATGTCTCAGTGTCCGGTTTTGAGCTTTACTATTTTGATGCGAAGTCATTTAAATGTTTGTTATAAGTAAAAAATAGCACACAAATCCAAATACGTAAATGAATGTGATTAAAACCGCATGGACTGTCTAGAGTATTATACGGGAGGGATCCCTGGTATAGTATTACTAGTATAATAAATACGATTCCCTTGCTTTTGCATTTTCACGTGTTTCACTTTTTTACATTAGGTTTTTCGGTCTGACAAAAATTTGGTTCGGTCAGGTGTGTTCATTGATTACACAGGACCGAATGTCCTGTGTGGTCCAAAAAACTTTCGCATATACTGAATATGGATGGAGATTCAGACTGTTATCTTCGGATGTATGATTCACAACAATTAGATAAAAACATAACCTGTTCACAGTTTGTTAAACAATCAAACTTTGTTACACTTCCACGTATCTACCTTCTCAAACAGGAGTCCTTCCACTCCAGGTTTGTTAAAGTTTAGATAATGGCGATTTATTCTCTCATTCTCTCTCTCTCTCACCATATACATATACTTGTTATATATATATATATATATATATATATAGCACAGAAATAGCAATGAACTCTTAAATGAACATAACTGCCCTAAGTGAAGAAATATTTAATATAAAGCACAGAAAATTTCACTTTATTTGGATACCCACTTCCGCCCCTACCCGGGGTTGAACTCACGACCTGCGGAACCAAATCTCCTAGCAGCGTGTAACCAACGCGCTAGACCGCTCGACCATCTAGGCAAACAGACTTGCCTAGATGGTCGAGCGGTCTAGCGCATTGATTACACGCTAGCTGCTAGGAGATTTGGTTCCGCAGGTCGTGAGTTCAACCCCGGGTAGGGGCGGAAGTGGGTATCCAAATAAAGTGAAATTTTCTGTGCTTTATATATATATATATATATATATATTCATACACCGGTGGTATCTGATTTCATCTCAGTGATGACAACACTGTTAGCTCCAGCCATGAAGAAGGGAGTTAGAATGAAGATAGTGAAGAGGTAAATAGTTTCCATTTTAAACAGCAACTATGCATCTAGGAGCATGGGTACTTGTATCATACAGTATATGCTAAAAACGTGAACTAGGGTACTGCCTGTTAGGGATGTAGCATGGTTTTCAAAAGGGGTGAACAACTTACAAACATTTCAGGACAAGTAAAAAAAAGTTTAAAGGACAAACGTCAGCTAGTTGGGGGAGTAGGGAGTGTAGTATTGTATTTAAGCCTTATGTATGCTACCCCCCCCCCCCCCCCCCTTCAACTGCTACGTCCATGCCTGTGTTTGGGTGTTTCCTACATGTAAAATTTGAAATTAAGTAAGAAGTACAGTATATACATTGTAGGAATTTGTTATAATTGCAGAGAATCCCTAACGAACTGTATGAGATCCAAAACCAACTCAAAGCAAAGGAGGAAGTGAAGTTAAAAGATCTTCCCGACTCTACACTCGATTCAGTTGATTCAAGGACATATCTTCCAGTGTACGCAAGGAACGCTATCGCGCAGCTGTTCTTCGATGAGCAAAGGTCACAGGGGAAAAAAATCGATCAGATTGATAGGGGTTACAGACCCTTTTTTCTTATTCCAAAAGAGGAGGTATCAAAGTTTGATAAAACGTCCAAAAATACGAGAATGATCCTAGAAATCTGCATGTTCTAGATTCAAGATCAAACCGGTTTCAGAGAGCGTTGTCGAACTTAATTACAGTGATGATATTGACTTTCAGGTATTTTTCTCGACGGTTTGATCTCAGAAATTAAGGTACCGTATATACTCGCCTATAAGTCGGTCCGCCTATAAGTCGGTTGTATTTTTTAAGGTTATTTTGTAGGAATTTGCCATTGACCCGCTTATAAGTCGGTACAAATTTTTGTCAGAATCGGTCGACAATTTCAAGTCAATGCTCTTGTGTTTTTACCTATGTTTCAAAAAATATTTTGAGAAATTAATAATTATGAGGTGCTCAATATCCAAGACATACCTGTTTGGTGTTTAAACGCAACCCTTTATCTAGCATGGGCAATGATCCCTTGTTTACCTAAGCAATTATGGTCGCCTAATTACCAGTACCAACACTGTGTTTACTTAGTGGCACGTACCTCGCGAAAACTGTTACTGTGGGATTCCGGTATACTTCATTGTATCAACAATTTTAAGAGACAAGAATGACGATCTAAATTATCTGTTAATAATATTCAATCTTTTATGAAATATATTTCAGCCGGTATACATATGAATATTTCAATATTAAATCGGGTTCGTAATTCAATTTTACCGATAAACGATAGATTAGTTGAATATTGAAAGTTTTAATTATAGTGGTATGTAAATATTTTTTAACTAGATAAATGTACTTTATACATAATTTTAAAATACATAAACAATACAATATGTCTAGATAATCATTGGTGTGGTAGTCCATGATAATCGTCGGAGTTGTTTAAAAAACACTAGCTCTACATTACGCCGCCCAGAAAAATACCAATCTTCTTAGAACGCGTCTATAAGTCGGACATATAGTTTTGGACCAAAAATTGACTCCCAAAAATCCGACTTATAGGCGAGTATATACGGTATAGAAGGATAACTTTAATTCCTTCTTTTTGCTGACTCTATTTTCTTTTTATAAACAAGGCTAATACCTTAATGACCTCCTTAATTCAAGAAGAACATTAATTTAATTAAAATCATTTTGTAATTTCTCACTATTGTCATGTGCTTTTCGGAAAACGCTGTTGTTACATTTTTGTTATGGTCTTACAATTGTTTAAGTTTACACATGTACAATGTATCTAGTCTGATTTATGTTAATGTTGTTGCAAGTGCATAATTATTGACAATTAAAGCAGGCAATAATTTGATATGAAAATATCATATATGGCATACAAGAATATGACTGGAGTTCAATAAACAGTAAATACTTTCTGTTTTCTGTTCATCGATTTGTATTGGCAATCCTTATGATCGTAATATCGCTCTACTCTCATCACATACAAATTTTGAGTTAGGGGCATCATGTTGGACCCACTTTCATGTTTGGTCTCATAACTTTTGAATTGGTACCAGAATTGCGCATGACCTAATTCATTTCCCTGCTACTTCCCAAGGTAATTTGACCTTCTTCGATTTCATTCGGTGAAATAATTTAGTTTATCTCACCATGGATCATATATTAGTTTCCTGTAGTACAGCTTTTAATTAGTTAATGATATTAATTATACATGCAGGTCATAATGGAATGAATTTAACAGTGTACCTTTAAAAAAAACGCATACTGGGTATAACAGCCTTTAGCATCACTAGTGAAAATCCAGAAGAAAAAAATATTCAATGAGGAAAAAAATTTGAAATACATGATGTACAAATACCTTTCTTAAGAATTTATTGACAATGAGCAGTAATCTAATTACACAAAACGTGCGTGGGAGGGCGTATGTTTTATTGACTTCTCCTGTAACAGGAAGGGAGAAAATGCTACGGACCAGACCAGGATTTGAAACCGGGCCTCTTGAATTTCTGGTCATGTGCTGTACCAACTGAGCTATCTAGCCACCGGCGATCGCATCCGTGTGATCGCCACATATAGATATTGTTTACTCAAGTCAATCGTAACATTTTGGAAATTGTTTATCAAAATCTTTCTCGAGCGGGGAGTTGCACTTTAACAGTTTAATCATCCGGGCTTCGCCATTATAATGATTTGATGGATGAAAAATTAAATCAAAGTGAAACTAAACACGTTGTTGTCCTAAAGATACTTTTACTACTTGGTTTTATTATAGCTTTGATAAAATACAGAATAAACTACATATAATAAACTGTAACCATTCGATGTCTGAGAAGAAAATAGCATCTGTTACTGATGTAATGTTCTGTACTTACCTCGATCATCTGCATCTAAATACACTTCAAAAGGAGGCGGTGTCGCATTCACTCGTACGAAAACCTTTTCAATCCCAATGGTTTTAAATCCCATGGTGATCCAGGTTAGAATGGGTTCTCAGTACCCCTTGTGTACTGGCCATTGGCCCAAATGACTTCAACAAAATCCGTCTATGCATATGCCTGAATATTTATTAAGTGAATGATTGACATCGTAACTTTCAGGGCCGTAAATTTAGGTTAACGCTAATTGGTACCGCTTGCAGGGCGGCGACCACGAGTTACCTGCCCCTATACAATGAGTTAATTGCCCCTGTATTTCATCTGTTAAGTTGTACTTAAAATAGGCTAACTCTTGCGCAAAAAAAGATAGAAAATATCAAATATGGGAAAGCGGGACGATAGACCAAACATATCTACGAAGAGACCATTGGTGCCGGAAATATCTCTGTCTTTAGTAGTGTCCGCGAGGTATATTAATTTATAAAACATGAGATATTAGTACCATATTGCCCGGGAATCAAAAGATTTTTGCAAGATCGGTAAGTATATTCAATATAGGCTAAACAAGCACAAGGCCAGGGCACGTGGTAAGTCATTCCGCAGTGCAGGAATGACCAAAACTAGCCTACTACGGTACCATTTACAGAAATTACCAAAAAAATGACAAAAATTACCGAGAGAGGAGCTAAAATGACCTCAGTAATACATGACATCTACTATCATATTCACATTAAAAATTTTGGTCCCTCCATTGACGACTTCAATAATTTTTAATTTCGGCCATATCTTTGGTATTTTCTGTGAACGTTTGTAATTTCGGACATTATATGTAACAATCCTACTATTCATTCCACAATGAAGGCCAGTGGGCCTAGATTTTTAATTTGATACACGTATGAACTTAACACTGCGCAAGTTACGTCACGGAATGCAGTATAGGGGAGGAGAAAATATTTGGCTGGACGAGGAGTCGAACCTAGGATCCCTGCATTACTAGTCAGGTGCTCTAACCACTGAGCTATCCAGGTTGATATCCACGGTCCGTGTAGCCCTAACTACTAAATTCCTCCCTTTAATTTGTCTTTGCCGTCGAAGACACACAACCCAGATTCATTTCACCCCTGGCAGGACAAGAGTGGTCATGGCACCAACTGGTAAAATCTTGCACAGAGGTCCCTAGGTTCAATTCCCGATCCAGCCACAAATTTTCTCTGTGTATGTCTATCTGAGACTGAGTTGGAAAATTACGGTATCTTCATAGTGACAAACTAATGAAAATATTGATCAAATTCGACTGGTCAAGGACTGTTAATATAAATAAATTTGAAACATTGGTCATTGTAATGATTGGGTTCATGTAATACTAAGCTTGTGTTTCAAGACTAATAGAATCCTTCATTAGTACGAGTGTGGGATAGGGAAATTCCACCGAGGGGACAAGATTCGCAGTCTAGGACGAGGCTTTGCCGAGTCCTAGACAGCGAATCTTGTTCCAGAGGTGGAATTTCCCTACCCCACACGAGTTAATAATGAAGGATTATTTTTCTCACATTTTACCTACAGTTTAGTGCATAAATTTAGGAGCTTTGAGAAAATTCTAAATTATCAAAATCCTCATTTGAACTTCGATGCAAAAACTAATTAGATAGGCAGAAAGAGCGTATCCGAAAATGGTTTACACTGTAAGTGTAAACTAAAAAACCCAAGGTTGTCCAACAGAAAGCTATATACATTAAAATTTAAAGATAACAATGCAAAATATTTTTGCTTCACCGTGTAACGTAAATCTTCACCGTGTAACGTAAATCATAGAAAATATATGACGTCACAATCAAATGACGTCGCAGCAGTGTGAGACAGAAAAATCTCACATGGCTGTCTCACATGGGTAAAGTCGATCTCGCACTGGTGATAATGTGAGAAAAGGCTTTCTGGACCTAGTTTGAAAATGGTAGGAAAACCCCTGCGAAGACTCAAATATGAAATCATTTTCAATTAGAGGTTAAAACATTTAGTGATGAATTAATTACTGGAATTTATGAGGACTACTGAGACAAGTTAAAATGGTGTCATATTTGTCTTCAGATTCAAGAAACGGACTCTATCTGGAAAAGGAAAACAATATCAAAGCTCCTCTGTGAGAAGTTGGCCAAGGAAAGCATTCAGAAGAAAGTGGAGATTCATTGTTTTTACCAGATCCAGTAGATCACAGAAAGCATCTAGTAGGGGAGGTAAATGAAGCATCTTTTACTCCCTATATACAGCGCTTGAAGCTAACTTTTTATGTCACCAGTCCAGCCGGACTGATGGGGTATAATTTCAACCAGTCCACTGAAAAATTTACTAGTCCAATAGAGTTTTCCAGAAATATTTAAACACATTTCATTAATGTTATTAAAATGAAATTTAGCTCAATATGTCTTAAACAATATTGTAACACTAAAGTGTGGGATTTATATTTACAACTCGGATTTGTCTGATAGGTCTACAGATCGAAGCATGCCAAATGTGTAAAGAACAAGGTACGATTGTATACATAAAAAGGCCCAAAAATTTTCTCTCAATAAAATGTGTCTGGAATTAACCTTAATAAGCGTTTTAAGAAAGTAAAATATATGCCAGGTATACCAGAGTTCTTGAAAAGTGTCGGTAATGTCGGATTATCCGATAAAAGTAGTAAATGTCCGACACGAGTTACTTAATTGTCGGTCCTGATGGCCGATATAAGATCGGGATCGAAGTCCGTTTTTTACCGGGAAAAATGGCGGCCATGTGGCCCATAAATTTTCAAACCGATGCTAAATCCGGCAACACATTGAAACGTAAACGTGAGGAATCAGTTGTGGGGAACTACGAAGAGAAGAGAAACCGATTGTATCTCCGTCTGGCAATCTGGGAGACAATGGTTTTTATTTGCAGCATTTTTACCTACTGCTTGATGACACAATCTGCTCAAAGTCGAAACTGACGAAAGACCAACTACACTCGGGCTTAAGTGAGAGAAAAAGTAGTTACAACGATTGCAGAGGCAGATGAGAAAGAAGTTGAGAGGAATATACAGGATAGAGAAATGGAGGATGAGAGAAAAGTGGAGGTTGAGAGAGAAATAGAGCAAGAAAGTCACTCGGATAGTGAAAGTGAGGAAGATCCATTCAGAGTGTAAGGAAGATGAGAAAGGGTATGAAAAGATAATTTATAAACTTATAACTGAGATGGAGATTGAATACAATTACACATGTAGTTGATTTTAAATAAAAATATCAGAAAACCTCAAAAGCGATGCATTTTTATCTGGACTGACAAAATTTTGTTTGGGCTGACACTATTTCTAACAGTGTCAGACCAAATGTCTGACACTTCAAAAGAAATTTCAAGAACTCTGTATACTATGTCAACAAAACCAGAATGACATTTCTAATTGGACAGCATTATGACTTTTCCTGCCTTTTTATGCCCCCGAGATCGAAGATCGGGGGGCATATTTTTTTTGTCCTGTCTGTCATTCTGTAATTCTGCCATTCTGTCTGAAACTTTAACCTTGCTAATAACTTTTGAACAGTAAATGATAGAGCTTTGATATTTCACATGAGTCTTCCTTGTGACAAGACCTTTCCGTGGGTACCAACATTTTTGACCCCTTGACCTTGGAGTTTGACCTACTTTTTGAAAACTTTAACCTTGCTAATAACGTTTGAACAATAAGTGATAGAGCTTTGATATTTCACATGAGTGTTCCTTGTGACAAGACCTTTCCGTTGGTATTAAACCTTTTGACCTTGACATTTAACTTACTTTTAATTTTTTTTACATTGGTCATAACTTCTAAATGGTAAATATTAGAGCTTTCGTATTATACATGATGATTTCTTTTGACAAGATCTTTCTACTGGTACCAAGATATTTGCCCTTGTGACCTTGACCATCTTTGGAATTGGCCATTATCTGGGGCATTTGTGTTTCACAAACACATCTTGTTTTCAAATAAGCCTGAAAACTGTCAAATGTCATACAGATTATTGCTCAGGAAAAGATGTGCGCATTTGTCGAGCAAAATAAAAATGATATATATTGTGTATTAATTTAAGATGAAAAACATACCGAATATGAATTTGCTCGACGCATGCGCTGTATGTTTTCTGTTTTAGAGTAACACAATTATAAAACATTTTCTTTTTAAAAAGGTAGGGGAGAAAGAAAAAGCAAACAAAAATAATTCCAGTTTATATCTTTGTCATAAGAATAAGATTTGTTTTTGACGAAAAGGACTACATATTTTCATTTCCTCGATTTTAATACCAGTGAACTGCTTTGTGGAAATTCTCACAATTACTATGGCGAAAAGGTTTACTTGTGTAATACACGAGAGATGTGTAGTGCGTTAACTTGGCCAACGTAAAATAGGTCAGATAACCTGAACATTCGGCTCAACACGTCTATGTGTCACATAAATTCTAACAAATATTTTCTAATGAATCAGGATTTTCCACTTCGTACAAACGCATCTGCTCTTTGGAGATACTAGGTTCTGATTAATGGGAGAGTTTGTTTAACATAAAATGATCTGTATATGATGCACATGTATGAATAGTTATTTAATCTGAATTTTTGAGGACTTAGTCAAAATCTTCTTGTTAAAAAGTAACAATTAAACAGTCTATTGTGGAATTTCCTTTGCATGGGCTCAGCTGACCCCCCCCCCACCACCACCACCACCACCACCCCCCCCCCGACCCCCTTTTTTCGTACAGACGCTAAGATTAATCACATTAAAGAAACCGTAATCTTAAATTTGACCTCCCAAATGATTAGTTTTTTTCATTGATGCTAGGAAAACAATTTATTTTCTTTTTATTTTACAAAAACTTCAAGATTTAAGAAATGGTATAGGGTGAACCTGTATAAGAATATAATATTCTACATATAATGAGTGAGTGCACATTGAATTTCATTTAATAATCGACCTGTAAGGCTCTATGAAAGTGCAGTTATCTACTACACAAAACCAATCTAAAATTACTCGGGGAAAAAAAATCTGCGCCTCGTTATCCGTACTGGTTTAGCAAGCAATTAAATCCGACATTTTCTACTATCTCACGGAAACACACTAGCATCAGATCAGTTGTGGAATGAAATGAAGTGATTATCAAGAAGATTCTATTGTTAGCCTTCATCGAGACTGAAATTAAATTTTGATACACATACACAGTGGCTTTGAAACATGATTATCTAAACTCAATATGTAGATTATTAAATTTATTATTCAATATGTAGATTATTAAATCAATTTCCCCAAAATAAATAAATAAAATGAATGTGATGCAAACTAATTTACATGCAGTTTTTACATGCTTGTGTTAATTTCGCCATACCCAGACCTGATTTGCAAAGAAATAAGAACAGCTGATTTAAAGACTACCCCCAATAGGCCGGGGGGGGGGGGGGGGGGTCGGGAGCCGCTTATCTCCCCTCCCCCTCCCGAAGCTCCAGAATAAATGCATGGTCACTGTACAAAATCCTGTATCCTGAGCATTTCCTACTTGTATTTGATGACAATGGGCCTGATCGTCAATATATATCTATATCAGTGTGTCGTCTTATTTATCCTATAGAACTAAGCGATATACTGGTATTAATAAACTTTGCGCATTGTAGAACAGATATGTATCAATACCAGTATTTTCACTTAGTTCTATATACACTGTTCTACAATGCGAAAAGTTTAATTCAATAAAGATTTTCATAAAACCCATGCCATCACACGAGGATCAATCTACATAACAGGAAGCATCTTAAGAGCTATTAGAAAACTATGCATTTTAAAAGTTGTTTGGCAACATGGTTACTATGCTTGTACTACATGAACATGTTTACGGTGCGTGTTAAAATGTATAAATGATAGCTTTGATGGTTAATTCTCTGTTCATCATGCAGTCTTTGTGTTCCTTCGTGATATATGTTTCTGTGATTTCCCAGATAGCATACGTATGTTGGCACAACGTTGGTCCAATGTAACCGGCTTTGTTGGCCCAACGTTGGGAGGACAATGTTGGCGCAATGTCTAAGTGCAAAAGACGGCCTTTGTTGGCCCAACATGTTGGGGCGATGTTGGCCCAACATGTTGGGGCGATGTTGGCCCAACGTAGTAACACATGCATGTAATCGTTGGGCCAACATAGCAAATTGCAATGTATCGGTAGGCCCATCGTTGGGCCATTACAAGATAAAGATTATTTACCTGTAATTCAAAATTGCCAATATTGGGTCAATACAGTATTGTTATAAATGCACAGTACTTAGCGGACCACGCCAACAGCGAGTGGTCATTTAGATATGAAAATAAAGTTCCTCATAACGCTTTATAATATTAATAGAAGAGTTGTTTTTAAAAAAAAAAAGAAAAGAAAGAAAATTCACCATTTGAGGGTCGTATTACTTTAATCCACAATAAAAACGATTCCCCAGAATAAATTTTCCTTGTATCACATTATTCTTCAGTAAAACTCCGAGATAAGAATGCTGGACGCGTAAAATAGATAACAGTGCGACATTTAACTCTGGACACGACAAAAGTCCGGACTTTCGCCAACCCTTTTATCAAGGATACAAGTATATCCTTCACAAAAAATGATTGGATTTTCTGCCCTCAAGACATTCACCAAAATTTACACCTGTAATTGTTGTAGTTTTTAAGATATTTCACCTGAAATCATAAAATCCCATGGGATTATTGTGGGATTTTCACTCCTATCAGCTGTCCCATGAAAAATCCTATGGGAGAAATTAATCTTCTGGGATTTTTTCTCCTATAGGATTAAAACTCCCATTTTAAACTTGTTAATGGGATGAAATGTTCCATTAATGAAAAATAGGAGAAAATATCCTATTTGTACTTGAAGTTGGAGGAAATATCCCAAATAAAAGACAGGATAGGAGTTTTTCTCCCATGAATATTGATACTAAAGAAAAATGTTAAGGAATTGTGAAGAGTTTTGAGCTTCTATTTTGAAGTCATAAAATAGGATTGGTTTTACAGATGGTATTAGCACCTATATGTTTAATGACCTGGATTTTCTTTCAATAGATAAAAATCCTGGAAGTTTACATTCAGTTTAAAATCAGGGACCTATAACGTTAGTATATAGGTCCCTGAAAAAATACAACCCCTCACCCAAGAGTTTAAATACTTTATCATGATAATTCACTCCCTAAGCCATATTAGCTTTGCACTGCGATAGCAACAGAATGTTATGTTGTTAAAATGACAATGCACGATTTGGTCAATCGAGTGAATTCCATTGTTGAAATATTCTAAACTCTGTACTAATCAATCTGACTAAAGTACAGACCTTTATTATTATATATATATATAATAATAATATAGGCTGGTCTGTACTTTAGTCAGATTGTGTACTAATCATACATTGTTCAACGTGTCACAACCACAGATGCCTATTTACTTTAACTTATGCTATATAACATGTAACTTAAAAATAAGTGTACGAATTACGAAAAAAAGTGCTACTTGTCCGTGTTAAAAACATAATATCACTATATAGTTTGTTGCCGATTGTTTTCAGTATATTCTACCTGCTTACACTTGCTGCTAGATGTTCAGTGAACCAAATCAGACATCTCACTAAAGATTCTCGCTGATTTTTGACAGAGAATCGTTTTACAACATGTATGCTTCGGTTCTGTCTTCGCTTCGTTGACAATCGCATTCACCTCATCATTTCAATGTCCTTTTTTAACCTGTTGCATAGTGTTACCTCAAGCATTGTAAAGACTTTGACAGTATGCGAATACACGGTTTACAGACATTCTGGCCCTAGACATGCCCGACCCTGGATGTTTTAATCCAAGAACAAGTACGGCTCAAACTCTCATCATGAAAATTTTTCTTTAAAAAAGGTTGTTTTTATGTGTGTTTATATACTTACTGAGGTAAGTTTGTCTTAACATGGGTGGACCCAGAAAATCTGCAAAGGGAGTTGCAACCCAAATTTGGACCTTTTCCACCCTAAAAATGGGGATGAGGGTTTGATGACCGGTTAATGCTGACTTTTTTTCAAAAGCTGTCAAAAAAAAGAAGGGGGGGGGATCCCATTTTTAAGATCCACTTACATATACACATAATATTGTTTCCCAAAATACCTCTCCATATCATCTTTCTATATCATCTTTCAACTTCATCAGATTCAAGTGATGCATTTAACAATACACCAAGATTACAGGCTGGGGTTACTAGATACATATAACTTTTCTATAGCACTAGATATGCTACTAACGAGTTCTTCATAGATGCATAACTAGGCTTTGCTATAAGTCTTTTAAGTTAAATTGAGTAATAAGTATAACAATTACTTAATCGCATGAGTGTGTCCTGAGTTAAAACTTAAGTTATTCAATGTATAATGACCAATTTCATATTTAGTAAATGGATGGTGGACTTTTTGTGATCATGGTATCATTTTGAAGGGCTTAATTATCAAATAAAAATACTCCCCATAGAAATTTCAAGTATTTTGTTTACTGCTCGGTTTATTTCACCAAGAGTTTTACATCAAAGTCTATGGGAAGAGCATGTTTTAATAAAATATCATTCAAACAAATCATATTTTCATACTAATCTCTTGGTAGAAAGTTACATTTACCTTCTCTTTATGAAAATATGAAATAAAAGTAAACATTTACCACATAAATTTTCAGAAAATTAATTTTTTACTTTAGCAAAGGGTAGGTAACTCTTCAAAAAAGTTCGAGTGCAAAACGGTCAGCTTCTAATCATTTACCAGTCATATACTTCACTTTCATCATTGTTTAACAATAAATATTCATGTTGATTTTAGAAATCCTTCAAAATTGCTCATTATCCTTTTGTTATACAGTGTGATGCACATAAGATACCTTTCCAGACTCATTGATTTATTATAATTTCAGCATATGGTACATTAATCCAATTGAACCTCGTCTGTTTTCTATATAGTAATCATGAACCACATAATGTATTGCATCAGACAAATTACTGAAAATACAACAATATAAGGCAGTTGAATTTATAAAACTTTCAATTTATTACATGAATGCATACATATGCTAACCCAGTGGTTTACATCATCTGTAGCATATATACATTTTTTAATAGTTATCAATTCATGCAAAGTTTCTAAAATGTCTCATTGACTAATAAGGACACTTGATAAGAAATGGCTGCGTATGTTTGTTTATTTTATGGCTTAGTTTACTGAAATTCCTGAAGAAAATTATGAAGAGACTTGTAAATTTTCTATGATGTTTAAAAGTTGAAATTTATTACCCCTCCCCTAATATAACTATATAAATTTCTCCCAAATTTTTGGATTTCAATTACAATGAGAAATCATGGGGATAGGTTACATTCCATACCGTATTCATATCAATTATAAAAATAATAATGTGTAGTTTTCACCTTCATAATTTTTTTTACAACAGCAATGGTTTGTAGCAAATGCTGTTAACTTAGAAACTATATTTAGTGACTAGATGGACTTGTAAAATTTTCAAATCACAATGTTTGACAAAAAGGGAATGTTGTCATGAAATAATTAAAGAGCTTAGAAATAATCACTTTGACCTCAGTCCTGAAATAATATACAAATCCTACACATTCATTATTCCAACGAAGAGACATGTATTTAATCTATCTATTTTCATAACAAGAAATATCAATTGAAAATAGCAAGTGTTGTTGCTGAAAGAGTTAAAAAATGGTTCATTACATTTCAGCTTCAAAACACCATCATATGAATTGGTTTAGAAAATAAATCATATAAATAACAATATAGCTTTGGAAAGCACTAATATACATGTCAAAATTATTAACATATCTACAATTCAATCATTATATGTACAGTTATCAAAATATTTACAGTACAAAGAAATACATTAAAAATTTGTGTGCTCCCTTTTTCTGACAATTAAAACTCCTGTATGAATACATGTACTCTCATATTTTCAAAATATGTACCACAACATTCAAAGTTCATTATGTAAGTTATGGTAAAATGGAAAATTGGGGAACCAGGATAGGAATGGTTGAAAATCAACTACTATTCCAGTAGAGACTAGACCAGGAAAAAAGGAGAAAATTATAATTAGGTTTAAATCTTTAACCAAGTCAATAAACTGTGACATGTAGGTGATCATGAATAATGTTGCTATATTGTTGTATTACTTTGCTAAAAGTTTTAATGAGTGTACTACTCTTATCTACAGAGATAAGAAACTTTGATGTAAACAAACAATTCATGCTATTTTTCTAAGTCCAAGAGCCATAGCTTAATGAAAAAACAAGGGACTGAGATGAAATTCGAACTCGATCTGTAACTTGATATGATGGCAAAGGAATGTACCAAATATCAAATGAATATCTACAAGCACAGCCAAAACAAGTCTGGAAAACGGATAATTCATGCTATTTTTCTAAGTCCAAGGGCCATAACTATGTGAAATAAATCAACGGACCAAGACGAATATCAAACTTTATCTGTAACTTGTTATGGCAAAGCAACATACCATATATAAAATAAATATCTGCAAGTACAGAGAAAAAAGCACGGACAGATAATATTATATCTAATCTATAGAAAACTAAAGAGGTAAATGAACAAAAATGTTAAATAGTTATAGAAAGGAATTTATCAGTGTGTAATAACAATAATGAAAATCACATTTAATTTCAAATGACTAAGCAATGTCTAATGTTAATTTCCCTTTGCTTCAAAATGCCAATGCCAAAGCATAATATATGTGTATCAAATACAAAATATATCACAAATATCTTAATTAGAAGACAGAAATTATGTTTGTCCTTTTCGCCCATCTTGGTAACACTGGCACCCTATCTGGTTTTTCTTTTCACAACTCTGACCTGCAAATAAGGAAGAAATATAGCATGGAATCAAACTGTTATGTATACATTTAATACATGTATATCCCCTCCCAGAATTATGTGCATATATATGAATGCATGTTTCATTCTATGTGTATGTAATTGTGTGACGACTATAAGAATACTGTAATACTTTGCTTTATTATATACCCATCAATGTATCGTTCGTTGATACTGTGGATTTCACAGCGTGTGATCCGGTTTTCCGGATCACCACGCTGTGGTTTTCTGATTCCGTCACAATGCATCAACGCAACGTTATTTGTGGAAAATATTGACCGCGTCACAAAACAAAACTACGTACACAAAACATAATTTCATGGTATGTCTGTGTTTTTGATAATTTGGATTACATTTATCATCTTATAAATGTGGATTTAAAATGCAGAAGTGAGTATATAATAAATTTATCATTATTACAATAACTTGATCCGAAGAGTTGGATCACGTCTCGTTGACAGGCGCGGATCATCAGATCAAACTCGACGCTTCGCTTCTCGTGTGATCTGATGATCCGCGCCTGTCAACTCGACCTGATCCGACTCTTCGGATTAAGTTACTGTAGTAATAATATATATACCTCATATCTATATTCATGACACCAATGATTAAAACAGAAACAATATATCTACACATTCCAAAATATAATGCCTGTTATCTGATATATAATTGCAAAATGATCTTTAATAGCTAGGCTTTCATCACAACCACTGAATTTACTCCATGTCATTATTCTGTTGGCTAAGTTACTAATTTACTCTATATTTGAATCAGAATGTCTTCTCTCAACAAACTTTTTTGTTAAAAGCATTTATAAACTGTAAAACTCTGTTTAGATTCCTAAAAGAGAGTCCTTAACTCAAATTTATAGTGCCAGTAAGATGAAGACAAACAAATCAAAACAAGAGGCCCACAGGCCTTATTAGCCACCTGAAAATCAGTTACAAGTTAATGTCAACATTCTTGTTCTGCATATCTAAGCTTAATTCTAATAATCACCAACAGTATAAAACAATACTTATATGCTTCCGAAAATGGCCATACTGATGAAAGACTTTACATAATATAATATAGACAATAATCAATTTAATAGTTTAAGTGACGAGTTTACTCTGATTCACGACCTAAAATCATATTAAGTCAAGCGTAATATTGTATATGATTATTCTTATAACCAGTTAACAGTTCACTTACAACAGATTCCTTTGAAAGGTTGGAGACATGCTGGCCCAAAACTGTCATTGTTGAATAGAAATCTCCATCTTCTGGAGGAACTTGATAAGGATTGAAAGAAGAAGCCTTGGGGGTACAGGGGATGTTCATGATCTTTTCCGACCTTAAATGTTCCTTCCACCAACTGATGTGTTCGTCGCTTAACTTCCCTCCTGCCTGCCATTTTCTAAGGTCTGTCATCATCAAGTCAAAAGCCCTGGACCCCTTCTCTGCTACTAAATGAAGTTGTTCCGGGTCCAGGTTATACGCTTCAGCCAGTTGGGTTACGTCTACTGTTTTGTATTCAGCAGCTTTATAAGGCCATTCCTTATACCCCATCAGAACTTTCCCATGGTCCTCCTTAAATCTAAATATGTGTGGACTGCTGTGGCCAGTAAGCGAGACTGGGGATGCCATTCCCAACTTCCTGTAGTCCCAGAGCCCATTCAGATGCATAATCATCGGTATAGGATGATATGCATCCTTCATCAGACTCTGGAGCACAGGAAGTGTAGGGATGGACTTCCCAGATAAGTGGACGGACAGTCTTGAAAACATCTGGTCCACATCCTCATGTGTATGACCAACCATTAGGAAAGACAGCTTAATCTGAAAATTTAACACAGATTTAGGAGTGATTGATATGTTCAACATAAAAAGAAGTTTGAAATAAACCCTACAATAAGAGGCTTATAGACCTTAATAGCCATCGAATAACAGACATATCTGTTCAATGGACTTCTAAATCCAGCATAAAGTTATCTGAATATTACACTTTTACAATGTACAGTAAAACATGGATACAGCAAATACCCGCCTCCTCATACTGAATTTATGCTTACAACCAGAAGATTTTCATTCTCTTATTTTGATACATATCCAGTGCGCATGACCTTTAACCTTTTGACCCCAAAATCGATAGGGAACATCTTCATCCCATGGGTAGTTTATATGTATGATATGGTGACTGTAGGTGGAAAGGATAACGCTTTAGAGCCCGGAAACCATATTGTTACTTCAATGTCCAGTGCACTTGACCTTTGACCTTTTGACCCCAAAATCAATAGGGAACATCTTCATCCCATGGGTAATCCATATGTCTGATATGGTGACTGTAGGTGTAAAGGATAATGCTTTAGAGCCCGAAAACCATATTGCTACTTCAATGTCCAGTGCGCTTGACCTTTGACCTCTTGACCCCAAAATCGATAGGGAACATCTTCATCCCATGGGTAGTCCATATGTATGATATGGTGACTGTAGGTGGAAAGGATAACGCTTTAGAGCCCGGAAACCATATTGCTACTTCGATGTCCAGTGTGCTTGACCTTTGACCTTTTGACCCCAAAATCGATAGGGAACATCTTCATCCCATGGGTAGTCCATATATATGATATGGTGACGGTAGGTGAAAAGGATAATGCTTTAGAGCCCGAAAACCATTGCGTCTACAGACGGATGGACAAACGGACAGACAGACGGACAACCCGATTCCAGTATACCCATTAAACAAATATGCTTACCTTCTTGAAAATTTTCCTCTGCACCAAATTGGCCAGGAACCCCATTAAGATGAAATTCTTATTATCCTTTGCAGAATTGTCTGCTTGTATGTATAAAGTAGGTGGGAGGGAATTTTCCTGAAAATTGAAAGTGAATATATTGAACAACTGGAAATGGCAATCTAATTTTGTAATTTTAAATTTAAATCAGGGAGTATTTTAATGAAGGAAACACCACTCTGAAGTTGTAGTTAAAGGAGTATCAGATCATAAAATGGTAAATCTAACATTGATTTTCATGGATGAACTTGACCTCTAAAAGTCAAAGGTTTTTTTTATCTTGTTTCTACAGTTCAACAAGTATCATTCATCATCAATGGTTCTATATAATGTATAAATATGCCCCATACTAAACCTGGGCCCATGACCTGAATTAACTCGAATCTGCACTACATGTCAATGCTAGCATATCAAAATGACTAATCATAACCCTGCTATGAAAGAATGGCAGACAATGAATGAACAAGCGATCAGAAAAACTCAATTGAGCTTAGAGCTCAGGTGAGCTAATAATATATGTATAATGTACATTCTGTACTGTACCTCTGAAATATCATTCAGGACCTCAAGGAGACAATTGATGGTGATGTTACAGTCCATCCCAAATTTGTCTGTCCATGTAAATATATAGGACTTCTTTTGCCCATGCGCTAGTACGCCAGTGACATGGTGGTGTAGTCGTGTCAAATTTGCATCTCCCTGTGAAAAATTAAACAATGTATTTCTTAAATTGACTAACCAAGCACTTTATACAAGGATATGCAGGCATTTTTTAGGGTCTGTAGGGGTCTGAAATAAGGTCCCATTCCCAATGCTAAAAGGCAGGTATTTTTCCCATTTTTGCTTTGAAATTCCTAAACAATGAAACCAAATCCAGCAGGGTAGCCTAATCATTTATAAATCTTCACACTCCCCCAGATTACAATTTTTGCTTCAGAATTCTTAAGTAAACCTAATTTTTTGGCCTCTGCTTATTTGAATGCGGTAAACTTTGACCAAATTGAAAGTCAGAAGGAGCCGAATTATACCTTAAGGTTGATCAATCCTCATGTGATATCATAAGTTTTTGCAAAATCTTTATCTAATTAAATTTTGTGCGTGATTGAAATATATCTTTCAGAGGAATTTTATTCACTGAATAAGATAAAAAAAATTGGTAAACTTTTGATACTGAAAAAGTTTACCAAATTTTTCCATAGATAATCAATTATTTATAGGTAATGTTTAAAATGTTGTCGAGGGCAATAACTCCTATGCTGGAATTTCTTCTACTGCATGTCTATGTCACGATTTCCCTAATATCCACAATAAATTTTTATATATCTATGAATTATCAGTTTTCTTACACTGTTGACATTTAAATTTTTTCCTTTCAACAAGTTTCTATTAATTTTCACCATTCTGTTTAACTAAAATGTGTGATTTTTTATGTTGATATATACTCCTGTTTTTGTATGTCCGACATATTTAAAAAGGTGGCAACATTTTCTACGGTTATTGATTAGATTAAACTATATTGAGTGGAAATTAATAGTTTTTCCACTTTTAACCATCAATATTGAGAAGTCACATGAGGACTGACCCACGTTAAAGCACTTTGAATTGAATTTTTCCCCATTTCTTTGTACATGAAACATTTTTTCCCAATTTCAAGCAAATGTCACTCTTTTTCCCAATCCGAAAGGCCCTGGCCCCTGAAATCAAGACCTTAAAAAACTCTGATATGTTTGCTCCATTTACTATTGTTTTTAGAAGCTGAATTCAAGGCTGTGCAATGTAATGAGGCAGAATTCTTTCCTTTCTAACACAACTGCAAGTGTTTGTTATTATGCTTGAATTCAGAATTTAAAAAACTAAATAATGAGGCAAGGAATGAATTTATAGCATTTTATTATTTTTTCTTTATCACTTTTGGATGATAAGTCAATTTTAGCTGAACTTTACCATTTGGTGGAAAAGAAGTAAAAAATGTGACACCTTTAAATGCAGATATACCTAATGGCAAACAGATCTCCAACATAGTACGAATCATGCACTTTGGTCAGACCTTTTGAAGTTTCATTTCATGTGACCTAAGAGCATGTATTTTCCATATTCAAATAATTTTCTAGGATTTTATATGGCATCCACTGTTATATGTTTCCCACCATCAGCTTTTTACAGTGGCTAGTCCAAAGTAAATACGAGATATCTGTAGTTTGTGAAGTTTAAAACTAACCTTATGGTAGGTTGGAAAACGTGGCAGATTTGTCTTCGACTGGTCCATATTGTCGATGATGATCGAGATATATTTCTTCTTGTTTTCCACTGCTTTCTTAGCATGTTTGTAGTACTTTTCCCTTGCAATTCTGTAAACAATAAATGAAAATAAATACTGAAATCAAAAACTGAAAATTGATACCCAATTCAGAACAGATACCTAATAAGTGAAAAAAGAGTGTGCCAAGATTAGGGATAGATATAACTACACAAAGATCCTGGGTTGATGTCTTCAAGGTGTGAACACATTTAAGGAGGGAGAAATGTGACAATCAGACAGCATCAATCAGTGCTGAGCATAGGCCTACATTTTGCAGCCCTTCACCGGCAATGGTGACGTCTCCATATGAGTGAAAATAATATAAAATCAATCAACTCAACCGATCATCATTGCCCAGATAGCTCCATTAGCAGACCACCCTACTGGACATTCAACCTCAGAGCCTGGGATCAAGTCAATTAAAATTCCTGCAATTCAATCATCAATCTTTGTTAGGGTCAGTTGATTAATCTCTTGTATCTTCATTTGGCAAAGTGGTGAAAATTGCTTTCAAGTCACAACCATTGACATATTTCTATAATAGTGTCCAAGATAAAAATTGTAGCATGCATGGATAAATCTAGATAGTTATTCTTTAAATAGAATTTACCTGATTTATGATAATTTACACATACCGGGCAACTAGCAAGTGAGCTTTTTTCTGCTTCTCAAGAACAACAAGCTGTTCTTTGGTGAGCTTTTGGGTTTTCAACTGCTTTATCATGGCACATTCTTTACATTCCGTGAATGTGGTTCTCTAAAAAAAAGAAGGATAACATACTTGTATTACGCACTTGCTTCAGAGTATTAAAAAAACACTATCAATTTTCAATCACATGAGAATGTAGCTCTTTTTAAACTGCAGCAATTATCGTGTTCCCCAAGCTAAGTTTGGAAACATTTTGTTTTTAGTGTTTCTTATTATCATTAATCTTATTATTCTTGCTTCATTTTGATTGGATAACACTAAAATGTCAAAAATACAAAAACTGTATGTAAAATGATTGTGTAGAAGCTCAATGACACCAATTTTAAAAGGGGGATGTTTGGGGAACATATATAATGGTCCCCTTTACAATTAGAACTTGTTACAATTGCAATGAAGATTAACTTTACTTTACATTTGTACTACCGGTATATTTGGTGAAAATCCAACATAGCTCTGACAAGAAAACTCTATTTCTCATTTTTGGAAGGAGAGGTGCATATACATGAATACCACTATTCTCAAGGTTTGTAAAGTTTAGAACTGAACAATATAAATACCTCAGATGCCTTCATCTCTGGATATCTCTCTTTCCAAACCCTCTGGAAATGTCTATAGCAGAATGGTTTATCGTGTTCCTTGACATATTCTTCATATGCATTTTTCTGGGATAAACATGTGGGCAGCATGATGCATGGTTTATCAGGCTGTTTCTCTCCTTGCTTTGTTGCCAGATTGTTTAGGAAGTTGGTAGCTTCAGCACTCCTCTTGTGGCCATAAACCATGCCAGTCCTTGCATCTATTGGTGGTGAAATGGCAGATTTATATCCTATGTACCTGTATATAAGGTAAAATTTATTAACATTACTTATATAAAAAGCAATACCCCCCCCCCCCCTTTCCTTTACTCCCATGAGATATTATTTAACCTTTAAGGTCACTCCAGAAATGAGAGAATTAAAAAATATAAACTTTGTTTTATAATGTATTACTGGGGTCCTGGAGACTTGGATTATTTTATTCTATTGATGAATAATTAATTTCATTGGCAGCATAACCCAAAATGTTGTGATCTTTGTGCTGTTTTCTGCATGGTCAAATCATGGCCCTTGTAATATTGAAAAGTTTTTTAAACATTTCCCTACATATCCCCATGTAAAATTATATTTTCCTTTAGCATGTTTAGTAGCACACCAGCTCACCTTGGGAGGGGGGGGGGGGGGGGTTATGAGAAAAATTAATATATCATAACTTTTCCATGCCACTGTCCTTCCTATCTTTTAAAAAATATTTTCTACAAAGTTGAAAACGTGAAAAGTTAACAGGCTATGGGCAGACTAAGGGCAAACTTCAATCAAAAATGAAAATATTGAAACAAAATATGCATTACTTGCCTTGACCTAGACACTCCATGAACAATTCGCCAGCATTCTGTGCACACTAGATGACCACTTAATACACATTTCTCCTTGGAAACTTGACGTCGATGCTCTTGAATCTTCAAGTTCTGGGCCGTCACAACTTCGTTCCAAAATGATGTCCGTAGGTCATACACCAGATCAAAGGACAAATGTTCCATACAATGGAGTGGGCAACAGTTCATCCTCAAGTCATCTACTACCGTTGTTCTACTGGTCTTATCTACATACCTCTTGCCTTTAACTTTACGATGATTTCGGTCTGTTAAATGAAATTAATTTTTTAAAAATTACAACCCTTGATAATTAGTGAACTTCGCATACATATAGCTTAGGCTTATAACCCACTTATTAGTATTGTGTTTTACTAAATTCATTGAAAGATACATGTATGACAATTATAGTCTCTTTTCTAGCTTTAGACTTCTATAAAGGTAAATTCTCTGGTGTAGCATTCATCCTTAATTGACCTGTCTTTAAATATAAGTTATTTAACTTACTAGACTTTGTTGTGTCTCTCCATCTGGCTGTTGCTGGGGCCTTGAAATTTCTTGCATCCTCCACTTCTTTTTCTAGAAATTCATAATTCAGAAAATTTACATCATACAACTAATAACTGCAATATCAATTTTAGCTCACCTGATCCAAATGATCAAATGAATTTCTCTGATTTATAACTGAATTAAATAATATTTGTCAATACATGTATAAATCTGCATGCACAGTGCTTAACAGCTTCTAAATTGTCTCACATAAGTTAAACAAGACCATTGCTCACATTTTATAAATAGTATAAATATACAATGTTTAGTGACCTGTTTCTGTAAGAAAATGTATAGGCTACATACAAATTGAGATGACAGCTTAGAAAATAAAACATCATATCTATTTTTTGTGCCTGAAAATTAACAATCAAGTGTTACCTTTTGAATGCTTTAGTGTACTAGCCTAATTATCATGAACACGAAAACCAAGTTTGATGAGTACTGTTTCTATCTGACTCATTAGTGATATTCTTAAGTTCATTTACCAAACAGCACACCATTTCAAATCATGGCACTTATAAGATAAGACTGAGCTTCTCTAGATACCTTTTGGTAAATGGTTTGTGATATCCTTCAATGTTTTCAAGGTGTCAAATTCATCAAGAGATAATTTCCTTTTCCTCTTCATTCTCAGCCAGCACCTACAAAAAGAATATGAAAAAAAAACACTAGTGATATTTATAATAATCTCAAGGACATAGAAGAATGGGAGCAGCTGATGTCTGATAATCAAACTTAAAATTTAGGCCTAATACTTTTGACATTGGCAGATCTAGAACATTTTATTGAAGGGAGTGGGGGGTTGAAGGGGCCCCAAATAGCAAAAATATTATTATCCTTCCCCAACCAATCCCTTGCATAGAATAGAATACTTCATTTCTAATTCAGAGTAAAAATAGACAAACGCGAGAGAATTACAACAATGATGAGTAGCCATAATAGTTTTTGTTTATTATCTAAAGTGGACAATTTTGGATATTTTTGATAATACAACTAAATTTTTTTTCGTTATCATTTTTTCACATGTTATGAAGAAAATGTATTTCATTTTCAATGGTAAATAGATACGCATTTTGTGCATAATCGGTCCTTTCTTAGAATGTTGATAAACCTACCCATTTCGATGTTTAAACTATGAGAAGAAATTCTCAACTTGCACAATGACCTTCCATGGAAGAATGTCATTTGTGAAAAGTTTTGAAGAAAGTAAAATAAATTGATTTTTGTGTCGAATTACTTTCTTTTAGTTCTCTTTTTTTAAACTACACTAGTTGGAACCCCCAGGTTACATTCTTAAGTAGAGCCTGGTTAATATGAGCATGTATGCATCACACCACTCGCCTTAATAATGTGTTACAAAGCCAACTAGCACTTGGAGGAGGAGGATTAATAACCAACGGGTGCATATATAGAAAGCTTAAGATAAACTATGTACATTTTGCTTTAATATATATAGTAGTACCATTCAATTTTTTTTTCATTGATATAAAGTGACTACATAGAGTACATGCAGTGCATTGATAAACAGAATGTCAAATGCAACGTCCGCTCAAACTTGTACAAGTCAAACTGTCAAAGGTAACATCCGTGTAGAGTTAATCAAATGATGCTTTAATTATGTACTTTGAAGTTGTGCATACACTTGTGGAATAGGATTGTTGGTTGTGTCAATTTAGTGAGTGATAACATGCCAGAAACATAAAATTCAGTAAAAAATAGTACCAACCGTCACTTGGTAGAAAAAAGATGATATAAGGTAAATTAAAAGTGCTAGATCTACATTTAATACAAATATGTTTACAGGTAAAATGACCTGGATTCTTTCATAAATTCAATAATTGCTTTAAAAAAATCGGTAGAAATGTCAAAATGCATAAAGGAAATGATGTCAATATAACACCCGTCACAATTACAGGGTCTTATATTATTGCTAAAATTATTAAAAACAATGGACAAACTATCTTTTCTCAGTTATATATTGAAAGTCGAATAATTATTTTACCTAAAAACATGAAAATTCATGTAAAATTCTCATTCTGATTTTTCGCATTGTGACGGACGTTATTTTTTCCATTTATCTGAAATGGACCCATATGTATTCAACTTCATGACCCAATTTAGCACCTGTGATACGGAAGTCGTAATGATGCAAAAAAAAAAAAAAAATTATGAATAACCTGTAATAAGTTCCGTGGCTCCTTGCAATAGTCTCCAATATTGTTTACAATGATAAGAGTACCAAATGTGCGCTTGGATATATCTAATAAAGTTGGTTTTCATTAAATATTTGACATGTAAACGTAGATCTATGTGTAAACGAGCCAAATTATTCGTCTGCTCCGCCATGCTTGTAATCGCGAAATCTCGTAGGTGGATCTACTGAAAACAAGCACTGACAATCAGCACGAAAAATGTAGTAACCCATGACAGCCATTCCGAACAAACAAAGGAAAATTATATGTTTGGAGGAAAAATTTATACTTTGTCCGTTTTTTAAATTAGTGTCAAATTTATATTTACAGTTCCTTTTCGGAGTTTTCCGTAACCGGAAAGAGGATTTTGTGGTTACGGAAATAGCCGGTCGTCCTATCTGTTCAGACTCCAAACCAATCGGATCCCGTCTTTTTCCGTAAGGTTCCGGTAGTTACGATTTACTCCAAAAGCATTACGGGCCAATTAGGACACTTCAGCCCGCATTTTTCAGACACTTCCGCCCAAAGATAATTTTGACCCTATTATTTTTTTCTTAAGTAATTCCGATCGGACTTGGTTCAAATTAGAAAAATCGTAATATTTCTTAATTTTGACCTTTTAATTTCAATTTCTTTTTAAAATATATGTCTCTAATATATCTTTTTTCTAATTCATGTGATTTTTGAATATTATATCCATGAATTTAAAAAATATTAGCAAATAACGTTTTCGTGAATATTTTTTATTAAAACAATTCGAACATCTATCTGAGTCGTTTAGCCCTGTATGATTTCTTAGATATTCATAATATTATGTATCAAATCACAGCGAAATTTGGACTCTAATCATCCTGGAATAAATCACAAAAAATTAATACAGCCTAAAATATTTGAGAGCTTTTATCACTTTTTCGATGGTGAAATCTTACTTCTTAAGAGTTGTTTTAACGAGCCATTCGATAAAAAATTAGTGTAGTGAGCTACCTTAACCTAATAAATGTATATCTGGAATACATTGTGTTTGTTTCATTATTTTATGAGTTGTTTTGAATTACGGTTTAGTAGTACCCGTTAAAAACGGTAGTATAGAATATCACAAATCGTACACAAGTTGCAGGTTGTAAATTTATACATTGACTATGAAACTATAATTGTTTATTTGCATAAAGAAAGCCAGCTAATGTTTAGAATGATTGAAAATGGTGCGGTAAAGAGAATCATTGCGCCCAAGTTTCTATAAGGAACCCCCCCCCCCCCCCCCCCATGTTAAATAAGTCGGAGAGGCTACATTATTAGCGTTGAAAGTGACGGCAAAATTGTTTAAAAATATATTTCTTGAATAATAATAAGAAGAAATGTGGTGAGTAAAGTTAACAAAGAATTGAAATTGAATTGACGGTAAATCATCAAAATACTGTTGTAATTTCACTGAAATACATAAGATGCGAACATTGAACTTAAGTTTTGGTGACAAAATGCCAGTTAAAAAGTAATAGTAATGAAAACAAGTTTTACACATATGATCCAGAGTATTGAAGAAAGGTGTGAAACTGGGATATATCTATGCTGTCACATACCACAGGAAATTGTTATCATAACAGTATAGAGGACCGTGTATTGTACCTGTACACCATAGCATAGGGCCTACTTATAAGAAACCATAGACACCATGTGCTACTTGTAGCTATTGGGATTTGTGGATTCAGTAATAGTTATCCGCTCTGATACTAGTTCTAGTACAAGCATAGCATACCAACAAGAAACCTATTATTACATGTTAATATTCTTCGCTACCCTCTAAACATGATTTAAATCTATATCACTGATTATATTACGAAAATAACGACATTTTAAGCCTTACCTTTGAATTTTCTTTCCAAAATTGCTGGAATTCTAATGGTCACAGTCTTTTCCTTTTCAACAAACTTCAAATTCTCTTCCAAAAATTTGCTGATTCTTACAGTCACAATCTATTCCCTTCTGCCTCTATACAAATACTGTTGTCGCTGTTCTTTGAACTGTTCCCGTGGTAGCGACTATGTCTGTAACCGCTACGTTGTGTATTATACACAATCATGGGCACACAGGCGGGAAGCACCTCAGATCTTTTCTGTAGATCTGGGTACTTTTCGTAAACAAGTCTGTGTATAATACTTTTCGGACATTTTCAAAGATCAGAAGATTCGAAAGAGCCAATCTCAGCGCAGGATATGAAAGACAAATGAGTAAGTGATGTTTGAATAAAGGCACCGTATTCATATATCTTTATGTATTTGCCTCAACTGATTTCTCCTCTCGGTACTTCAAGGAAGTCTAAAAAGTATCCAATATAAAGTAGATCCATTGCTGTTATATGATATCATGGCACCAACTATGGTTTCAAACTCATCTTTCAATTTAATGACTGCACTTTTCTTAAAATATCGGACAGTCAAGGTCAACATAAAACAAATCATACATTTTCGCAAAACCGAATAATAAAAAAGATTAAAACTTTTTGATATAACAATTTCCATGTCAACAGTTTAGAAAAACTTCTAATTTATAAATGTGTATAAATTAATTGTAGATTTTAGGGAAAGGATGGTATAATAGTCATACAGTTTCTGTAAGGAAAATATAATACTTTTCACTATCAATAGTGTGTTTATTATTTTTTTTAAGTGAATAAAATTTTCTGAAAGATACATTTCTATCATGCGCAAAGTTTAATTGGATGAAAAAATTTTATTTTGCAAAAACCCATGACATCACATGAGGATCGATCTACATGATAGCACATGCTCAAGCGAAACAAAGGTAAAGTTAGGCTCAAAATCGATGTTAAATTTTAAAACTTATTCATGTATAAAAATTACTACACATAATAATTAAAGACTAAATCATAGATGGTAATGTTTCTCATTTCATACTCCCCACCTATATAATTACTATTAATTGTAGTGCAGTGTAGTAGAGCCACGCCATTAAGAAGCCAATTTTTAAGATTTTAAGAGCACTGATGATTGGCTTCAGATATAGTAACCAATCACCCCTAGTAATTAAAAGGTGTGAAACCAGGTACGTCATAAATTAATAAACACCTTCGTGACACTTCACCTTTGCATTCATTTCGTTTCATAGCGTTGCTTAACCATGGCCGGTTGGACTTTGAGTTTGAAGAGGGGAAATGTTGTCTTCCAGACATCAAGTAAGTTTTTCATATTACCAACTTCAGGAAAAATACGTATCTACATGCAAGCCAGTGGGGTAACTAGAATTACCTAAATACCCTTGTTTGATTAATACCGAAAAACCCTAAAAAAAAAATTTTTTTAAAAACCCACCGAAATACCCTCCATCCCCTACCTACCGAAATACCCATTTTTCATTTTATATTATTACATCATTTTATATTATTACAATTAAACTCCCGTACATCATAAAGTATAACTGATGAGCCGATAATGGCAAAGACCATTACTGATATTTCAACAACTGTAGCTATCAATCTGTTGCTGTCAGAGTGTGGATCGTCAATTAAGGTATTCAATGTATAATGACAATATTTCATATCTAATAAATGGATGGTGGAATATTTGTAATCATGGTATCATTTTGAAGAGTTCATCAAATAAAAGTAACCCACCGTAGGAATTTTCAAAATTTTGTTTACTGCTTGATTTATTTCACTTAGAATTTAACATTGAAGTATATGGGAAAAACATGTATTATTACAATATTTTAAAAACAAATTATATTTTCATACTAATCTCTTGGTAGAAAGTTACATACACTTTCTTTTTATGAAATTATGAAATACAGTTAATCATTGACCACACACATTTTTAGAAAATTAGATTTTTCTTATTTTTACAAAGGGTAGACAACTCCTCCAAAAAATCTTACGTGCAAAAAGGTCAGCTTCTAATCATTTACCAGTCATGTGAATTTTATCTGCTTTACTTTCATCATTATTCAACAATAAACTTTTATGTTGATCTAAATCCTTCTAAATTGTTCACCTGGAATACCTTAATAATCTTTCAAACAATGAATATTCAACTAGCTTTATTGCATAATTGACAAAGAATAATATTTTTGTGTCTATCACCGAAATTCAAGTACATGTAACTAAATAGAAAATTAACTTGATTACTCAATTTCTAATCTGATCAAGTTATAATTTGCATAAACTGTAACTTACCAAGAAGTAGGGGGAAATGTTCTACGAAGGCTTTAGTAAACATTTTTACATTAGAGCACTAATAAATGGTACCGTTTAGTTTTAAAATGTGTTGTAGACATTACCACTGTAATATCAATAATTCATTCTACATCAACAGGTGGCAATTCTTCAACAGTCAGAGAAGTAGTCTGTGGTAAAGAGGATGAAAACTTAAAGATTACTATGGTAAGTTTCAATGGGTATTGGGTTAGACAAAACGTCACTGGACAAGAAGTCACAAAATCGGTAGGAAAAGTCACAAAAACGACTTAGCATATGAGACCCCATATATACCATTAAGTTAACAATAACAGGTGGTACCCAAATGCTCAAGTGCTAAAGCTGTTCAGACACCATGCAGACATTTCTTACAGTGGATGGGAGGTAGAAGGGAATACACGTCATCATTCTTATGACTGTTTTATTTTGCCATATTTAACACTTTCAGTTCATTATTAGATAATAAGAAAGGAAAAATCATTAACTTGTTTATATGGCAATTATTATATGACAGTTCACTTACTTTTTGTTTTGACAATCTGGAGTTAAAGGAAGCCAACCATAATTCTGCCATCAGATTTTGTTTTGACAAGCATTAATATATAGCATATAAAACCAAATTATCATAAAGCTTTTTTTTTTAATTTTATCTCAATAAAAATCCCTCTTTTTAAAAGTAAAAATAATATTTTACAATAAATATGATAAAAGGAATAACAATTTTATAATTTTTATCCAAATTTCATAGAAAATATAAATTTTGCATAAATATTTTCTTACACTTACCAAAAAAAAAAAAAAAAAAAAAAAATTCCCCCAAGATAAGTTTTCAAATATATATCAAAAATCAATATTTTTTATTTTCTTATAAACTGTGACACCCAAGTTTTTTTTTTCACTCCTTCGAATCGGTACGATACTTATAGGAAAGGCCAGGACGCCCTTAAGTGCTAATTCTTATATTAAAAAAAATACATGGAAAGTAGAATAGATTTTCAAAAACACAATCAAACAAAAAACAAAAACATTAATGTAAAAATACCAACGGAACCCATCGTCTAAATAAATTTGATTTGAAATTGAAAACGTTAAAAAGGAAAAATATTTTTGTCACCCCCCCCCCCCTTGTGAACCAGTCCCTTTCAATGCGAATGATGTATTTGTAATTATCAACTCATAATTAAGAAGGACAACATTTGTGCGGCAGATTTTTATAAACGCACCCGAGCTCGGTTGCTCTGTTGATGCGCTCGGTCCGTCAAGCCAGATCCGATCGATTGGCGGTATGTTCTTTGATCTTCGTTCCAATGTGGATACTGATTTTTTTCAATTATTAAGGTCTTCCGTTTCTATTGGAAGACCGTTTTGTTATTCTTAACAGACCCCTTGTACTACCGTACGGTTTCTGGAAAAGTTCAAGATGTCATAATATTTATTTACATAGAGAAATGTAAAGATGCCCAATCAGAAGCGCTAATTGCTATACAAAAAGAAATACATGGAAAGGTTAATGTAAATCTGCCAAATGAATCAATCGTTTAAATATCTAAATTGTTTAATTGATTTGATATTATTATCGAATTTATCAATATGATCAAATTTCTCCTGGATAGGTTTTAAATGCAAATGATATATTCTTGATCTTTGATTCTGTGTTTCACGTATTCACCGACTCTTTTTCATCTATTCATTCACCTCCTACATGTAAGAAGAAGAAATTAAAGATTTCGAAATATATTTGCGGTAGATGAACTTGTTCAAGTTTCTATGTTGTTTTTATTACTTTATCATTTCGTCCAAATTTTACTGTGTTTCAGAAATCTAAATATCTGCTCTCGACCATAATTAAACGTCACAATTTCGGCATTATTAAAAAGACTTTAGTTTTAAAAGAGAGCACTGGTAAGTAAACAGAGACTTCAGCAAGTCTACTGGGTGTCCTGTTGATGCGCTGGTCTGTTAGCCTTGGCGGGTCTATTGTCTAGTATTTGATTGACGGTCGGTATGGTTTTTGATCTTCGTCCCGAGCGATTTCAAGGGAGATGGCTCATATTTTTCTCCTTGTACGACCTTCCCAAGGAAAACCTTATTTAAGTTTTTCTCTCTATTATCATTAATATTTTTTCTTAAAATTTTTATCCACGCGATTTTTCGGAATTGTGCATGTGGACCGATTTTCGTCAAATGTTTGAGAAACTAAGAAGTAACTAAATTAGTAAATCTTTCATTGTAGTGACATGTGTAATACAAACTTTTAAGGTACATTTTAATATAATTTTACACCCCGCCCAACGGGCCTATAATAATAAATAATGTCTGCGTATATAAAATAATTGAATTGTGTGGCTAATGTTATAATATTACAGTAAATACTCCCCTTATTGCTAAAGACTTATCACATCAGTTACAATATGTATACATAAATTCATAAACGTATACATAGTACTGTCGCATACTACTTCGATCCCGATTGGTTTTAGTGGTACTACCTAATTATGGTGAGGGTTTTCCCTGAATACAGTCTGAATCAGAGTAACTTGAACAAGTTATATCAACTTACGAGGATATCATGCTAAATACTTGTAACTGTCAATATCAGTATTATTTATGAGCAATTACAGCGACTATCGAATCCACTATTTAAAAAAAAAAATGTGAGAGGGTAATAATTTCAGTCCACATTCCGGTCTCGGATACCCATTGGGCAAGATTGTTTGAATCTGCCAATCAGATCTGAACACTTATCTTTTATTATTTTGATTAACAAGCGGCATGGGGTCCGAGTAAATTTCAAGGGATATGACAATTAATGTCGTATTACATAGTGAATAGATATGATATGGTATAGTAGTAATTTATTTATAGTGACATGTGTATATTCAAAATGAATTTCGTCTTCTACACTATTTTCAGAACAAAAGGTACAAATTCGTTCTTGAACAGGTTTTTCATTATATTTACCAGTCTCTATTCGTAATTGTTAAATTCCACATCTAAATTGCGCCAAAACTGACCGTAAATATTTAAGAATATCCAGAACTACATAATTTTGCCTACCAAAAGTCGTTTGGAAAGATACATAAGTACATAATTTGTGAATATTGAAAATTTCACTATCAAAAGTTTGACTAAGAAAAGTGTAGTTTTGATTGAACCATATTTTATCTACCGTTAACTCTAACTCAAAATAATACTAGTCTAACTCTAGATTATGAAATAGTTCTTTCAAATCACTGCGCCAATTGTTTCTGCATCTGTTGTAATCAAAGTCAGTCGCGGATTTAGGGGTGGGGGTTGGGGGGATCGATAAAAAAACCCGTTCTTTTTTTATTTAGTGATAACTATATATCAAAGCAAGAAGAAACCAGAATTTCAGTCTGAAATGCATTAAATTGAATTATCTTGAATCAATAAGTCAAGTTTATTCTATTTGTTTAAATATAATTAAATCTTGAATCAATATTTTTAAAAATTCCCCCGCACCCCATCCCAAGCCCTTCCCATTCGGACCCCCCCCCCCCCCCCCACACACACAGTAAGGTGTAAGGTGTAGATCCGCCACTGAAATTCAAATGTATATCTTGTAATGCACTCATTGTCAAAGGACAAATCCCTTTTCCAATATTGGATAACATGAATCCAACGTCTATAATATTGATTTGGCCATTGTCTCTGTAAACATGTAATCTAAGTGCAAAACGATGTACCCCAATAACATACCGAATGGCCCTATTTTGAATATTATCCATTGATTGAAAGTTTTTGAAACCCCAGGTATTAGATGCAGAGTCCAAGACAGGTATTACACAGGAGTGAAATTGTTTCTCATAAGCGCTAAACCCGATGGATATTGGATATATATCCCTATCGACAAAATCGAAAACACTTTTTACGATCACTAAATTTTGTTTTCAAATACAAGAAATTTTACTTTAATTTTTAAGAAGACAAAAATCTCGCCTATTGTGTTATTATTAGGATACACAAAATGCAATATTTATGAAAATATCCGTTCAAATGCCAGGGTGCATATTCTAAACTTAATTGAACATAGTTGCGCTAGATCTTTACGGATCAAAAATATTTATTATTTTTTCCATAATAGATTCACACAGATTATGAAGAAATGGTAGTCCATGTTTCAGCATTAGCTTTCTATGCCACAGACAACATGTTCAAGTCATTGCACGGCCTTAATAATGTGGATTTTGCCAAGGAATTTGCCAACATAGCACAACTCAACGGACTTAAACTCAGTAGAACATCAGGTATATAGCTATAATTACTTCATTGATTGTTCAAAAGTAGTTGATCTGCTATGAACATGATACAGATTTCTCTGAAATTGTCACATTCAACTGAAAGTATCCATACACCGTGCTTGTAGGTCCGTTCTGACCGGTTTTTTTTTTTAGTTTCAGATGCCACACCCACTCGTGTTAAGTCCAATTTCACGCATGCCGTCAGTTTCCGAGAGGAAGTGCAGGTAATTAAACATGTGCATTTTATACAGCATCATGTTCAATGGAGTTGTTGATATCTAATGTTTCACATTTTTCTTCGAGGTACTTGCACGGTATTTTAAAGCGAATTTAGCTTTCAAAGGTTCCTGTCATGAACATTCCAGCTAGCACCAACGTAGTGACCAATTGCATGTTATTAAAGTCGCTGTACATTACAGACTTTTGATTAAATCCCGAATTTTCATCTAACAGATACTGAGAAACTTGCACCCAGAGAAGGATGTGCTGAAAGAAGATGAGATGCTGAATACCGCCCACAAGATGTGGAGGAGGAATTCTGAGGAGCATTTCGAAATGAAAGCGGTATATATATATATATATATATATATATATATATATATATATATATTTCCATTCAGATTAATATTCACATAATGATATATTAAATCATATTAAATTCTGTTTGTTATTTGAATTAAGCAAATACTAACTAGTGAAATTGATATATTAACTTTAATGGTTGGAAAGAAATAATTTCTATCATAGAAGTGTAATTGATTTTGATAGCTGAAAGGAATACTAATTTCCTGAATTAGATATGTTGATAATCTAGCAACATGCAGACTTGGTTCTTGCGGCATATATAGTCATAAATTTTCAAATTGATCTGTCTCTTTTATAAAAGTGGGACTTAAATCAAAAGTGAAATATTTTAGATATTATTGCACCAAAACCTGAGAATTAAATTGTTTCTAATTTTAGGGATCCATCGGTGGCCTTATGAAAGAAGCGATTAGTGTGGCCTGCCTTAGCCAAAGGTGTTTCAGGAAGGCTGAGAATATTATGACGGAATATCAGCAATGGCGATTAAGGAGGCAGAGTAATAACAAAGTGAACAGGATGCTCTTTGTGCAGCTTCCTGGGTTAAGAAAAGAATCAGAGATCTTTGACCTACTCTGCCAGTTTGAAGAGAGGGTCTTAACCAAGAAGGAATTCAACGAAAAACTGAAGGAGGCAAAGGTATAAAATGTTTTGCTGCGACATCTGATTTGATTAACAAAAGGCCGCCGAGTATTAAGTGCTAAAAAAATGAAATACTCCGTTACAATCATCATTCGACCTCAAAATGATATCTCAGCGTAGATTGAACAGATCTATCGCCGCACGGGCGGGAATATT
The DNA here is from genome assembly GCF_947568905.1 of Ostrea edulis. Lineage (NCBI taxonomy): Eukaryota > Metazoa > Mollusca > Bivalvia > Ostreida > Ostreidae > Ostrea > Ostrea edulis. Next base: position 25,200,818 of record NC_079170.1, read on the forward strand.
TTTTAGAATTAACTCCCTAGATAACATAGGATTGAAATTCCATTTATTTTAAATTCGCATAATTTTACAATTATAAAGGGATAATAATTTTTAAATCATATTATAGGGAAAACGTTTTATGATGAATTTGCACATTCATTCGTCCACGGTTCGTTCCTATGTCAATATTCTGTTGTATCGAAGATTACATTGATTGATTAGGTATTGTTTAATGTCCTTATAGAGAAATTTTCATTTTATCATTATGGAGACGCAACCATTGCCGGCGAAGGGCTGCAAATTTTAGTCTATGCTCGGCGCTTACGGCCTTTTAAGCAGGGATGGATCTTTATCGTGCCACACCTGCGGTAACACTTGGTCTCGGCTTTTGCGGATTCTTTCGAAAGACCGCCCCATTCAGTCGCCTCTTCCGACTAGTAAGGGGTACTAAGGACCTATTGTATGTAACTCGCATTTCCACGAAGATGAGAGAGTCCGGAAATATTCGCGGTTTTAACGTAGGTCGCGGGTTTGCTTGCGTCATCGTTTTTGGATACGCAAATCCTAAGACTCGCTTTTTTTAATGTGCAGTACGTAGGTCATTGATTGAATATGGAGAACGTAATACTGATATCTTATAAATATTACCAACAGTTATTATCAAAGTAGAACATGCATCGTTTAATTCTGTGAACTACTTCATAAAATCTAGCAGCGGACAACATGGGGAGGCGAGATAGCTGGCTATGTTAGGAATGACTTTATTAGGGTTTTGAGAACCAGCTGGAAACAATCGGACGGGGTTCCCAAGTTAATATTTTTCAAGTTTTATTCAGAGATGTGACGCGTTTATGGCGGACATTTGAAAATGGCGAGTTCATAACTTTATTCCTACGCCATCATACTAATTTCGTAAAGATCAGACAACATTGAATAATTGAAACGTTGGGCAGGGATATCCTGTATATAACAAAAAGTTTCAAAATTTGAGTCTTGCTGGTAATGTCTCTGAAAACACTTTCAAAACCCCATGGAAAATAATGAGCAGGATTTTTGACTAATATCTGATGGCCATTTGAAATGTGTGTATACAGTAGGGAAAGAGAGAGAGATGGAGAGGGCTTAAATAGGCTATGCCTGTTGCCCCATCCCATTCACTTTGTGAATAAAATATAGTATAAATAAGAGAGACTTTTCCCCCTAGAATCTGGACACATAACTGGTGGTCATTTTGAAACGTGAGAGAGAGATAATCGATCGTATTTACAAATAAATGCCGGTATTGGGGAACAGCAAGTAAACAATCTAATATATTATTAGCTGCGCAATATGATTAAAATATATTTATCAAGCATTCTTCACACCACAATGAAATGGTTGTCAATACAATTAGTAAAGATATGGAAGCCTAAAATATTGGACATTTATTTATCATTTTATTTAATTATTATTTTAATATTTTTTATAGAGAGACAAAATTAAGATATGCTTGCTAATACATAGGTTGTAGTTGACATCAATATTTAAAGTGTGAAATACCTAGGAAAAATTAGGTGTCTGCTTAATTTTAAGGAATAATCTGACTGTGCTCTTGGGAAAATGTGCCTTTCAAATGATTGATTAATATGATGTTTTCTAGAGTAAACCCGAGAAGGATATTACCTCTAGAAAAAGACTTGGACCTGAGGTATGTTGATTTTCATATGGACCTAGTGCAGTCATGCGTGGTAGTTTCATCATAGGTTTAACGTGCCTTTGATCTACAATACTTAATGATTTTTAGGTATTTTTGATATTTGCTTTGAAAAATACGTATCATAGGCGGATCCAGTAATTTTTTAAATGGGGATGGGGGGTGGGTGGGGATGAGGTAATTTTTTTCCCACAGATTTGACGAGATAACCCTAAAAATAGTTGAAATATTGTGCGTTTTTCTTTGATGGAACGAGTGTCAACCGGCGAAAGGTACATCATCGTTTAGGAAAATCGTGGCTTCAGCGATATATGAAATTCCTGTATTTGATTATAATGAAGATATAGTGTTGATTGAATGTGATTCAATGTGATTAGGCCTAGTTCAGTAGCCCAGTTTTATTTTAAATTATATTGTTGATCTTGTACCCCTAACAGAAGCAAAGTTTGATATTGTAGTTCCACGTGAGAGAACTGAAAGAGAGAAATGCAGCATTGGAAGAGAGGAACATTGCTCTTCGTCGGAGAATTCTTCAGTTGGAGAAGAAAGTGGTATAAAAACAAATTGCATCTCTTATTAAATTCATAATTGCTGTGAATTTCAAGAATTTTTTTCTTAGATGTATGTATGTACAGTTTATATAATACAAGCGTGTCCTCCTTTTTGATTTAGGAAACTGCTTCAAGTTCAAACAAAAGGAAAAAACAGGACATCTATGTAAGAATATACATATGCTTATTAGTCAATCATGTTTCTCCTTTCTTTTCCAATCATTTTTGCCATTAAGAATAAATTGACCAAATTGATTCCATGTCATTATAAAAATATAGCTATAATATAGTGTATTGAATGATATTTTTTTTTGGAGACATGGATCATAGAATCATGCATGAGACCAATTAGTATATATATGTACAGATAAACAGACAATTTCTTTGCAACATATTAACAA
>NC_079170.1:25203641-25226141 GCF_947568905.1 Ostrea edulis
ACTAGTGAACTAGTCTAGATTTCAGCATACAGATTCGACTACCAATGTATTAAGCCACATGTAAATGTCAAGACTTGGTTCGACACAATGGAACAGATATTCCGTTAATAAGTAATGTATAGTTATGCTAGTTATCAGCTAAAGTTGCTGCAAAGTTGAAGGATAAAACAATCCATCATCATTACAGTGATCAACTTATTATACGCACCGACTCTTAATTGCATGGTGCACACTTGGAAAAAATAATATAACATATTTTAATTCAAACCATCTATACATAAAATTAAAGTCAATGAAAAAATCCGCCGTTACTTCGATGATGGATTTAAATTATGCTTACAACTTTGTCAATGTTTTTGCAATAACTAATTTTGCCATTTTTGTCTCACCTGTTTACGAAAGTAAAGCTTAGCCAATAATGTATTCCTTTCATTGAATATATCAATGATCTGCAATTCTATCTTGCAATGATAGAGACAAATTCTGATCGAAAAATTCACGGAAAATTAAACTACTATAGATGTCAGCATATAAAGACTCCAACAATCGCGTGTCCATGGCACATGTGTTATGTATTTGATCAATATATGATACTAATTAAAATGAAAATGACACTCACCATGTTCTCTAACGTTTCATTTTAATTGGTATATCAGCATCCATAAATTCTTAATCGCCACACTTGATATATCAAATATACATCGAAATCAAACAAACAAACACTGACTCTGCTGATTCACACTCGTAAGCTAAGGTATGTTTTGATGACTTATTCAATGTCAAAAAGAGTACTTGATTAGCATATCCCGCTATTGTAAATGATTCTCTACGTTGATTGCAGCACTACAAGAATGAATCCAAAGGGACTGCTGATGATTCCACTGCTCCTGTGTGTCGTGATATTTACGGACGCTGACTCCCGGAAACCGAAGGTCTTTCTCCATGACTATACCAGCTACAAAAACATATGTCGTGAAATGGATTGGGTGCCGAAATGCAACAAACAGCCGCTTAAAGGTAGAGAATATATTCATTGACAGTTAACCAAAGATAATTCATAGATCTACTGTACATTCCCCATTTCAAGGGAGTACAGAACATCGCTAAATGACTCGTATATGTCAAACGGCGAGATCAGAAATTTGCAAGTGGTTCGTCAATCAAGCTTTTAAAGGTATTTCAGGAATATAATAACAACAGTGTGGATTTCATTTTGCAAATGGAGTTTTCCGTTGAATTAGAAGATAATGATTTCCTCGCGTATATGTGTATTTAGAAATCTACAGTACTACCAGTTACTCAAAAATATCTCATTGGCTGATAAACACTTACTCAAAGGTAATTTTTCGACTAATTAATAATTACGCACTGGTAGCTCAAATATTTATCAACACTCCCCATAGGTAGTTATTACGAGGGCTGTGCGATATGTAATGTGAATTCAACTCAAATAGTGAAATGAACATTACATCCCTTCAAAGTATTCTCCGCGGTTTGAAATACATAATTTCAATCTCTGAATGCAAGGTGAAGATAACGAACAATCTAATAACTCCCACAAGCAATACAAAATAGATAGTTGGGCAAATACGGACCCCTGGACACACCAGAGGCGGGATCAGGTGCGTAGGAGGAGTAAGCATCCCCTGTTGACCGGTCACACCCTCCGTGAGCCCTATATCCTGATAAGGTAAACGGAGTTATACGCAGTCAAAATCAGTGTGCCAAGAACGGCTTAACAATCGGTATGAAACACACCAGACAGCATTTGACCCAATGCGAGGTTGTATTGTCGAACTAGTCGTTATAACGACCATAGAATTTGAATCCATTTCTGAAATGCGTCACGGTATGCTAATTTAGGTAGACCTCTGAGGCACTGACTGATGGCTGGCCAAGGCTTTGTCGGGACCTGTAACGATGACTAGATAAGAACGTTTTAAGGTTTGGTAAAAGGGAAAAAGTTGCATGGGGCTAGATCTGGAGAGTATGGTTGGTGTGGTAAGACGGTAACCCCTTCCGACTTCAAGAATTGCTTAAATCGTGCAAAGCGTTAAAGCGCTGTGGTACATTACACATTACATATCGAACAGCTCTCGTAGACTTATAAACAAATGTAATTGAAAGGCTTAATCACCATTAATTCTAAGGTGATTCCTCTCAAATAACAAAAGTCGTCAATAATCATATGAACAGTTAACCAAACGAAGTTCATAGATTCATCAAACAGTAAAACTAAAATATCTTAACAGTTCACTAACGATATTTCCCTTGGCTACAATATCGAGAAGGAAACCCAGATTCCTACGTTAGCTTTCTAAGTTTAAAATGAAATGCATGACTTGCTCTGCGATATCAATGCAAAACAAACTGAAAAACCCATATCCCACCAATGACTTATAGGAATTAAGTTTATCCATTATTTTGTTATGTGTCCAAAGCATACAGAACGAAATGGTTCAATTTCCTTGAACATTTTATCATTGTTTTGATACACTACATGTATTTATCAAATAGAGGATACAACACTATTAAACACTAGCGGATTAACAAATGATATCTGTTTATGCAACAAAGACAAACATGTTCATTTGCACCACATGTTAATGCTGCCAGGTTGTAGAAGTTTGAAAAGTAACTTACAACACAAAGAAGTAATCAAACCAGTTTTCCTTTGGTCAGAACGTTCAGTAATGTAAATCGATTCTAATCGAAACTCTGAATATTAAGATACAAAACAACTGTATGACCAAATTAAAACATTCAAATTAACATAAAAAATGAAATATTGAATGAATATCTTGTAAGTGATGGAAGGGGCTTAAAATTAAAACTCCATGTTCTCTCTAAAGATCTGTGGAATGCACCAGTAAATACGATACGACTCTAATTGAAACTGTGAATATTGAGATACAAAACAAATGTAATCAAAATATCATGAAAAATGAAATTATTATTGTCTGTCTTGTAATTGATGGAAACGGCTTAGAATTCAACCTTGCTGTCTTCTCATTTCAGGTTGTTTCGGAAAGGTTGTTGCATTCCATGCTCATCTCTCTAAAAGTTTGCTGAATGCACCAGTAAATACGATAATAAAACTTACCAATGTCCAAACAAACGAAGGAGGAGGATACAATCCAACAACAGGTAAATTCACCGCTCCTACAGACGGCGTCTACTCGTTTTACTGGACCTACTGCACAAACAAAGGATCCACCGTCTACGTTGGTGGATATGTGGATGGTAAACTGACTACACGGGTTCTTACTCACGGTCAGGCAAATGCATGGCAGAACACATCTGGACAAGTCGTTATCAAACTAAACAAAGGGAGTCAATTCTGGATTCAAACTTTCTTTGGAACTGCTCAATTTATTCATGATAGTTACACTTTCCTTTCAGGCTACAAATTGTCTGGTTGTTAAACTTCTCGATATTAAACCACACTGCTAATCATTCCCGTATTTCGTTATGAGTTTTTTTTAAACTTAAGTATGACATCAAAAGCGAAAAGTTGAAATGATGAGACAGAAGAATTAAATTCTTGAAAACTTCTTTGGCAAATAAATGTTCAAAAAGTGTGTTATAAAGATATGAAAAGGTGAAGATGACGAACAGTGATCGATTTCGTGACCTATAATGAATAAAAAAATAAAAGCTGGGCATACCAGATGTGGTATCAGGTGCCTAGGAGGAGTAAGCATCCACTATCGACCGTCCAAATCCGTTGTAAGCACTGTATCTTGATCAGATAAACGGGGTAATCTGTAATGTAAATCATTTTACTCGTAAATGAATATATTTTGCCAATGAACTTGCAGTTTGGTTGATGATTCCACCTTCTATATTGCATTAAATGATGTCCGTAAGCTATGATATAATTTAAATTGAGCAGTAATTATCGTCAATTTAATTAACAACCTTCGATTTCTGAAAAACGCTAGATTTGAAATGAAAGTGTATTGATATACTTGTCACAATAGTACTACTAACATATTGAAACATAATTTTCAATAATATGCTTCAATTGCTAAGTAAAGGAAAGAATAACATATTTTTTATATGCAAGCATAAATGCATGTTATACTAGTATTCAAGATGAGAATTTCTCTATTCAATAAGATTTTTGATCAAATGGAAGAATGAAAAGGTGAACATAACAAACAGTGATTGATCTCATAATTCCTATAAAGAATACAAAATTAGAGTATGGCAAATCCGGATTCCTCGAAACACCAGAGGTGGGATCAGGTGCCTAGGAAAAGAACGCATTGTCTATCAACGGTCACACCCTCCGTTAGCCCTATATCTTGATGGGGTAAGCGGAGTAATCCGTAGTCCAACTCCATAGGTACAAAAGCTTCGTGAAGTAGAAATGTTGACCAAATGTCAACGCTGTACATCCATCCATTACATAATATAGTCCGGAAAACATAACCTCGGAGGGACACAAGGATACACGGACGGACGGATGGATTGACAGCGAGATGACAAATGTGTCCCGTTTGACGACGGGTATATAGAACTGATCGTATTCGGAACATGCTCTTGCATATCGAATCAACTGAGGGATATAATCAACATATGCAGGTGATAATGGAATACTCCTACATAAATATGGAAAGTTGACTATGGAAAAGCTGGATTCATCCCGTCTATTACAAAGTTAATTATTAGTTTTCCATTAACATCTATGTTTTATAGAATATAAAAGCTATGGAAGGATGTTATAGCTTTTATATGAACAGTTCATGTCGTTCAATATATTTCGATCCTTTATTGTAAGAATAACTCATGATGGGATTGTTAGGTTTATGTAATGACTGCATGTTGCAGTCGTATACATATAATTACACCTCCAATCAGATCGTTATAATGACCTTAGAATTTGCGAAATGCTGAGTTTAAGGAGACTGTTGAAACTCCTGTAACATCATCTTCTTTTGTCAGTAGTCTGACTCGATTTAAAAACTGATCATACGCAGAACAACCTCTTGCATATCGAATTAGTTGAAACCATATTCAGGCGATAATGTAATATTGCTGTATAAATATGGGAAGTTGACGATGGAAAAAGTCATCCCATTTGTCATGAATCTGGATTATTAATATGCCGTTAGCATCTATGTTCAATAAGATACGAGTATCTAAGTACGAAGATGTAGAAAACTCTGTGGTGTTTTTTATTTCGAGTTTACTGAGATGAAAGGTGAAGATAACACACAATGATCAATCTCATAATTCTTATATCCAGTCGACACATGAATGAAAATAATTATTGTTAATATATAAAACATCGCTGATATATCTAAATGCCGAATTGAAAGCCATAGCAAGATATCTAATGGAAAGCAGTATTGTTACAGTAATATGAACTATGGAACGGAGTTCCCTTTAAAAACAAGACTTTATTTTGCACTAGTGAAATTTAATGTGGCAAGGTACATTCGAAGGTTACACCAGGATACATCGTAATCCCTCAACTTCAACATGAAGCTGCAAACGAGAAAAAAATCACGATATCAATATAAAAACGTACATCGATATAAACAGGCAAAGCAATATCAAGTGTTAATTACAAACAATACTTTTACCTCATCTACATCTCATTTCTCTTTCTATAAATGGTTCGAAAACGCAATACTGGCGTCTTGTCTCTCAAACTCAAAACGTATCTTGTGTAATATTACCTTATACCTCAAAAAAGTTTCAATAAAAGAAAACAAACAATTCATACCACAATTACAAGTATATCATTTACTTCTGACAAGGAGTATAGACATGTATTTTTTACTTTCTGTAGTTAAATCAGTCTGTCTTCTGGTAACTAAAAGTCAAACAGTTGCTCATTTGGATTATTAAAGAAAGTTTGACAGAATTATCAACATTACTTGCAACATGTCACGCGTTTGTGAGATATTTAGATCAGAATTTACATACTGTAAATGGGGAAATGATTGCAGTGATTTTAATTTCGCTATGTTCGCGGTCGGGGATTTTTCCATGAAATTAAAACAACCACAATCATTTTGCAAGTGCGACACAATACGTTTTGAACACATAAAAACAAACAGAAAAATGAACCAACCCCCATATCCCAACATTACAGTAGGCTAACAGACAATGAAACACAACTTGTAAACAATAAAATAATAAACAAAAACATATAAACACTGAGAACAATTCATTAATAAAAATACACCCAAAGTTTATCAAGTGTAAAACGGTGTTAGGTGTAAAACAGTAAAAAAAGAATTCTTAAAATGAAGACCTACTAGCCTGAGTTAGTGCCTCACTCTGCAAGAACATTTGAAAATCAATGTACTTATTTACTAACTAACATGCACTACGGCTGAAATCAAAATTTAATTGCTTTATGGGGAATATAATTATTATGGAATATTTTAATACCTTGTTATTAGGTGACTGATTTACGGATCTCAACTTCAAATCCACCAGTCTCTTCCGTCTTTATTTATTGAAATATTTTTTTCCCTAGATAATGTCTCGATCTTTCTCCAAAATTGTACGTTGTTTGCCTTTTTGACATGTGTACTTATCACATAGCTTTCATGATTGAATTATTTCATGCTGATTTGATGAACTCCTTCAAGGTGTAGTGGTGAGCCACCTTACATGGAGAAGCGTAAGTCATCCCGATTGTCAATACGTTGAGTTGTTAGTTATCAATACATTTCTGTTAGGATTGTAAGCTGAAGTACTCTCTGGGAGAAAGTTGTGGACTGACTGCAGTAACCAAATACAGATCCTGGAGACTCTATCTGAAGCACAGAGATCAACTTCCTGTCTGTCATCAGTCTGATTATCAGCAAGGTGATTTATCTCATACATATTGCCCAAGCTTTAATTGCTGAGTTTTAGTTGTTACATTTTAGTCCCCTAGCGATGAAGTCGAATGGGACTTTAGGTTTGCGCTCCATCTTTCTGTCTGTCCGTCAGTCCTGCAAATCAGTTTTCCGCACTTTTGTTTATGTGCTTGCAGATATTCATTTGATATTTGGTGCATTGCTTTGCCTTAACATCTTACAGATCAAGTTAGAATTTCGTCTGGGTCCGTTGATTTTTCCCTAAATTATGATCCTTAGACTTAGAAAATAGCATGAATTGTCAGTTTTCCTATTTTTTTTTTATATGCTTACACATATTCATTTCATATTCAATATATTATGATGATTGCTCTGCCATAACAAGTTACAGGTCGATTTTGAAATTTTCCTGGTCTAGTCTTTGTACCTGAATAGTAGTTAATTTCCAACCATTCATATCCTGGTTTCCCAAATATTCCCTTTTACCATAACCTTGATCTGATAATGAACTTTGAATTTTGTTGCGGTCCAATGATTTTTGCCTCCGGTAGGGGACTATGTATTGCTATACAATATTCTCAGAATGCTTGTTTAATTACCAATGATTTGTGGTCCACATATATCTTCTCCATTTAAAGATTGAAATAAAATTTCAGTCGATATTAATTGCGATACATCTTATTATTAAAGAGTAATAACTCATTGTTATAATGACTGACTTTCTTTTGACACACATGAGAGAAAATAAATATTTGCAATGCATTCCTTGTCCTTGTATTATTTATAACTGCATAGATCAGAGGTTAACTTGTATGATTGCCAATCTGTAGATAATGCGTTTGAATCTAGCTGGATTTTTATATTTTTCAGTTTACTTTCTACTAAAACTGTAATATTTTGAATTAGATTTGATCATTGATTGAAATGTTTTTGATTTCATAATACTATATTATGTATTCTCCAAATTTCAAACATAACACTTTCATCTGATTTATTTTTTTTTATCCATATTTACAAGTAAAGAAAAAATAGTTTTAGATAAAAGTTGAAATAAAATTGCCGTGTGAGCAATTCAGTTTACAATTTTCAGAAACTCAAATACAACAACTTGTGGCAATTGCTAGTGGAGGCCACTTACATGTATTGCTGTATTATGATATACGCATGTAGTTTTTTTTTTTTTTTTTTTTTTTTTTTTTTTTACAACTGTTTGTTTATGAAATTAAATGTTTTAAGTTTTTACAGTGTTGAATTCTGGATTCTAATTTTAGATAATGAAAAAAACTGTACGATTTATGAAAGGTGAAGATAACGAACAGTGGTCAATCTCATAACTGCTATAAGGAATACAAAGTAGAGAGTTGGGCAAACACGGACCCCTGGATATACCAGAGGTGGGATCAGGTGCCTAGGAAGAGTAAGCATCCCCTGTCGACCGGTCACACCTGCACTGAGCCCTATATCTTGATAAGATAAACAGAGCCATCCATAGTCAAAATCAGTGTGCCAAAATGGCCTAACAATCGGTATGAAATGCGCCAGACAGGATTTGACCCAATGATAGGTTGTGTTGCTATATTTTGTATGTTACCATTGATCTGGCAGCAGTAGGAAATAAGCCTGTTTTACTTTTAGCTTTGTGGTTTGTTCCGTGTGAAGACTGTAAAAATCCCAACTCGTGTCACTGGAGGAATGCCATCTGGCAGCCAGAAGTCTGCCAATCCAAACATCTGAATGACCTCGACATCAGCACCTGCTTCAGGGGCCGAAAGGTGCTTTTTATAGGGGACTCAACCAATCGGGGAATCATGCATTACATTCTTGAGAAGATTAGCGGTTCTATTACGGAATGGGACAAAACTCATAACCTCAAACTCTATAAAAGTACCAATGGCAACCAGACTGATCTCAGCTACACATATTACCCACAATTCTGGTTACCTACCAATCACAAACCTGCATTTGACAAGGCAATTTACCAGCTCATCAAATGGTATATAAAAGTTATAAGTATGCTGTTATATAATGTTAATGTGTCATTAAGTGCTGCAGACTTATGTAGACAAATTTGCCTTTAAATTTAGGACACAACCTTTAACTGATGACAACAGAACAGTGCTGTTAGTTGGCGGTGTTCATTGGTTGGCTAGTCAGCATTTAGATCTCATCATCAAAGCTTTAAAGAGGTATCATATCTTCATCTTAGCTTTAAAGAACACATATCATGGGATCATAAAGGAAGAATGTGCATGTACATTAGAAATTCAGTTGTGTACAGTGAACAAAGACCGTAAACAAGCGTTTTGTATTTACAGCTACTCTAGTTTGTAAATCGCTGATTTGTAACCTATGAGTTTCTTTGTTTGTTTGACGTCCCTTTGAGAAATGTTCACTTATATTGAGTCGTCACCAGCTGTAGGTGGATTACCACAAAGTTAGACAGATGCTTGGTGATCAGGGTTGTAGCAGTGAGGGTTCAATTCTTTAAAGTAGCAGCACCTGCCATGACATGTGACCTATGTTTTTAAGATCATGTCTGATAAAGCCATTACTCTCACTTTTAAATGCAGAACAATTGACAAAGGAAATACATACGAGGGTTGTCCCAAAAAGTCGTAGATAATGTTAATAATTTTCGAAATACGCATCAAATCCAAAAGATTTTTTACATGAGGAAACTTTTAGTTATTCTAAACAAAAATTATATTATTTGAAATAAGTAATAGAAGAAGGGATGTTACTGAATAAAAAGATATCTATCTGCATTGTTGGCGCGCGTACAAAAATAAGTAGATATTTTCTTTGTACCACAGATTTGGATGAAAGAAATAGTTTCATATTAAATATATCGCTTTCAAATTTATATCAATGGAATCAGTGATGTTTTCTACGTAATATATTGGTTTTACAACCGCAGGACGTTATAAACGGCAGAGAAGTGATGGCATTTATAAACGTACCTGTAATGAAAATTTCGCGATATGACAACGTCAACGGCATTCTTGGCGCACGAAAAAATATTATGTAGCCATTGCTCAAAGAAAACACGAGATGGAAAGCACATCAGATCACCAGAATGTAAGTGGGGCATTAGTGTTTAAATGGCACAAGATATTTGTAAAGGGAATGACATACAAACTGAAAATGGGAAGGCCATCAAAAAGAAAATAACGATCGCAAAATCCTGAAGGTAAATAACGTCATGTAATTGATGAAGATGAAGTTTGTGCGCCGACAGCTATGATCATGTTTTTTATTTGTGTTCTATGTCATTATGAAAAAAGATAGGAAACTTTGTAAACAAAACTCCAAAATGATGCTTTAATTTAAATAACAAAAGAAAATTAATATTTTTTCTAACAAATAAACGAGTTATTAACATTGTCTACAACTTATTGGGACAACCCTCGTATGTTAACATCTTGGGTTTAATGCGGCCATTGCACAAGCAGAGCTTGAACTCATGACCTCCTGGTTATGAAGCGAATGCTCTACCACTGAGCTACTGGTGACAAGTTCAAAACATATTTTTGGAGAAATAGAGAGAGTTAACATATTGGGATTTTTAGCCGAGTTGCAACGAAGTTGAACTCGGCTATTGGTTTGGTGATGCGGGCGGTTGGGCGTCAACAATTGGTTTCCGGATGATAACTCGAAAAGTTTATTTGTGTTCAAGTGAATATTCTTCAATATTTCTGTAATGTAAAAAAAAGTTTGTTCACAGTAAGAGTACTTTGACATTTTCAGGGAAAATTTATCTCACATTAAACTCATCATCAAAGGATTGGGGTCCGGATTCCATCAGCATGTAAATGGTGTCCACTACTTACCAGAAGTAAGTCCAATTACATATCACAGCGAAAACAACGATGTATTTAAGATAGAATTTGTACTATATATGCATCCATGGGAAATTAAAAACTTGTTCCTTTTTTAGGGTCAGGGTTATTACAATGGAAGTCTAATTTTAAAAAATGTGCTTTGTTTAGATTTACAGAATATGCTAATGACTGGGATATATTTATATGCCAGTCATCAGACGTCTGTATATCTGTCCGAGGTCATGTTTTCCGAACTTTTTACCATAACAGATGCATGTACAATGTTGAAATTTGGTCACTATTTCTCCTTCAAGAATTGTAAGTGTGAGATGCAGTTGCATTGGTGCACCATGACCTACTTTAGGGCTAAAAGTATTTTTTATTACGGATTCAATTGCCCTGAAATTTAGTCATAAGTTTCCTCTCAGAGGAATACAAGTCCAGTTTGCATTTCAGCTGGATTGGTGCGCCATAACCTACTTTAGGGCTAAAAGTAGATAAAATAGTTTCGTGGACTTTTTCTCATTATGGATCATAGATATTGCACTGAAATTTTGTCATCTCTGTCCAACGGGCATATAATGTAACTTTTGCGGTACTTTTGTTTGAAATTTAAACCACGGTACATGTAGATGTAAAAAACAAAAACAAAACAAAACCCCTCCTCCCCCCCCACACACACATTTTGTAAATAGAGTTGCTAGGTATTTAATGTAGTTTTAAAAGTCTATTTTCTACTTTTTATTGGTAGGCAGACTTGCAGAAAGTTTTACTGAGAGAAGAGGAATTAGAAAGACATGGCAAAAAGCTGGGTTTTGAATTCATCAAAACATTTAAAATGACAATGGCCAGATTTAAAGATTTTTTACAGGGGAAATGTGCTTGCCATTTTCATAAGGTAAGTATAGTAGTCTTCGGATTTCAGAGGTTTTTAGCTCACTTGACCTGTAAACTCAAGTGGGCATTTTCTGATTACCTGTTGTCCGTCCATCTGTCAACTTTTCGCATTTTCAACTTCTTCTCCAGAACCACTGGACCAATTTCAACCAATCTTGGCAAAAAGCGTTCATGGATGAAGGGAATTTAAGTTTGTTTAAGTGAAGGGCAACGCCCTTCTCCAAGTAAAAATACACTGAAAAATTATTTTAAAAATTTTTCCAGAACCAACAGGCAACCCTACTTTGCACAAAGCATCCCTAGGTGAAGGGGATTCAAGTCTGTTCAAATGAAGGGCCATGCTCCCTTCATTGGGAAAATAATGCAAAAATAGGGTGGAATCATTAAACATCTTCTTAAGAACCACAGGGCCAGTTGTTGAAATTTATATGAAAGTGTCCTGACATAGTGCAGATTCAAGTTTGTTCAATTCATGGCCTCTGGGGGTAGGGTAGGGCCAAAATAGGGAAAACCTGTTAAAAATCTTCTCAAGAACCTAAGCTAGGGCTTTCATATTTTGTGTATATGTCCCTTACGACAAAGCATTTCATGTGATCTAATGTTTTCTGATCTTGTGACCTTAAACTGGAAGTTTGACCTACTTTTACTAAAAATCTTATCTATTAAGTATGTCCTGAACTATCCAAGGTAGATCTTTCATGTCTTAGTATATATAAATTTCTTTTTGCAAAATCTTTGATTTCATATCATGTCTTTTGACCTTGAAGTCTGAGTTTGACCTACTTTTAAGATAAGTATATGTATATCAGGATCTATTTTAGGTAGATATTTTTATGGCAAGACATTTGCAACACAATAATGTTTGATCTTTTTGACTTTGGAGTTTGACCTACTTTTAAAAAACTGACCTTTTTAATAACTCCTGCATTATTTAAGGTACGTCTTTCATAGTTTGAATTCTTAATGGCAAGACCTTGTTATACTTTGGTGTTGACCTTAAACAACAGGAAGGTCAAGGTGGCTCAGGTGAGAGATGTGGCCCATGGGTCTCTTGTTATGAAATTCTTGCAAATTCTCCTATGAACAGTACCATTTTTATAATCGGATATGGCTGGAAATACTTAAATGTGAATAAGATTAAATTTTCTGATCGAAAACCAAAAAAGTTCTTGCAAAATAATATAGGATGTACAACGTTTAAACTCTTACAATGTATGTAAATTTAGTTTTGTTGAGTTTAAGTCCCAGAGAAAAAAGTTGGAAAATTTACTCACAGTAGCATTCTAGTACTTGATTATTGTGAAAATTTCAAAAATAGAAAATGCCGAATTGCTTCTCTGTACAACTGTAAAATCATGCATTTTAAGGTTAAAAGTCAATGAGTTGTTTTTGAATTTTTAGTAAAGAAGCAGTTTGTGTTAAAGTTGTCTTTGCTATACAATGTTCATACACGATGACTGTAATTATTATATTGTGAAAAGTGGTAACATTCATGTAATATACTTTCATTCACACAATTCTTCTCTATGAGATGTAAGATATGTTAATATGAAATGAATTACAACCTTTATGTTGTGCTCTGTCATTAATGAAGTGAAGAACAATTAGACAATATTGTACTTGCAGTTAGCAGAGATGAAGAATACCGGCCTCAGTAGACCGATTTACCATGTTGAAGGTGAAATCAATGCAGTCTACTCACAAATGATTATCAACAGCATATGTAGGACATGAAAAAGACAGGATCGAGGACAAATATACACCTCTCAGTCTGTCTGTCTGTTGATATTGTCCAGGGTTCAGATGCCATCCACTAAATATTTACTAGAGACGAAAGAAACATAGGTGTGATTTCCTAGCTGCTATACTCTACGTATTATGTTGTCATTCAAGCTTACTAAAACATGTACATGTACACATAAGATATGTCATATAATATGAAATACTCAACCACAAAGGAAAGGCATTTAAACAATGTCCATCTATTGTTTGTGAGACGGGTTATATATGAGGTACATATATATCTTGTGAAAGGGGTTATATATGAGGTACATGTTTGTAAGAGGGGTTATATATGAGGCACATGTATTGTGTGTGAGAGGGGTTATATATGAGGTACATGTATTGTTTGTGAGAGGGGTTATATATGAGGTATATGTATCGTTTGTGAGAGGGGTTATATATCAGGTACATGTATTGTTTGTGAGAGGTTTACATATGAGGTACATGTATTGTTTGTGATGAGAGGGGTTATATCCGATGTATATGTATTGTTTGTGAGAGGGTTTATATATGAGGTACATGTATTGTTTGTGAGAGAGGTTATATATGAGGTACATGTTTTGTTTGAGAGAGGTGTTATATATGAGGTACATGTGTTTGAGAGGGTTTATATTTGAGGTACATGTGTTGTGTGTGAGAGGGGTTATATATGAGGTACATGTATAGTTTGTGAGAGGGGTTATATATGAGGTACATGTATAGTTTGTGAGAGGGGTTATATATGAGATATATGTATTGTTTGTGAGAGGTACATGTACGGTGCAGCTTGAGATTGCACACAAATATTGACTGGCACTGATAATGTAATAAAACATTTGATATTTTGTGTTGATGACTGTTCGCTAAAGACAGAAAATATGGCTAGATATGTTGCTGTAATTCTGTTTGCTGGTGAAGAGCTAGTCCATATGTGTTCATTTGTTAATGAGTATCATTATATTTCTGTAAGGTGCGTGTGTCCTGTATTAAACATACTAGATACATATATTACCGGGTTCACTATGTAATAGATTAATTACTGCTACAACAGGCAGTATCTCTTTATACAGGTGTTTGAATATTAACTACTCATGTATGCCTTGTATGAACATTTCAAAGAACAAAATACTCTGTATTTAAATATACATTTGTTATCATTTATGAAAGTTTAATAAAATGTTTTCAGAAATTCAGTTTCGATCTGCATTGTTGTTTAAAAGCAGTTAAACAAAATCATCTCTGTGTAGCAATTGATCGATTAATTGTTTATAGTTTAATGTCCCTTTCGAGAATCTTTCACTTATGAAGACGTCACCATTGCCGGTGAAGGGCTGCAAAATTTAGGCCTATGCCTGGCGTTTTCGACCTTTGAGGAGGAAGGGATCTTTATTGTGTCACACTTGCTGTGACGCGGGGCCTCGGTTTTTACGGTCTCATCGAAGGACCACCCCAATTAGTTGCCTCTTAAGACAAGCAAGAGGTACTAAGGACCAAGTTAACCCAAAATTAGTGAGAATATCCAAAAGATTTTCATTGAATACATGTAGGTTCTTATGTTAAAGAAAAACAATCGATTTTTCACCAGGACGGCTTTTAAGGAGGTACACTACATCGTCATAATAATGGTTGACTTTCTTTTAAAACATCAATGAAAAAATGGGTATGAATATCAGCAATAGTTGTATATTCCGTCTAAATATTAATACAATGCTGGGTAGCTCAGTTGATTAACATATTAACTGCAAAAAGAGAAAACATGTCGACTGCTGATCTGTAGATCGCTCTTTCGAGTCCAGCAAGGATTTTAATTTATTTTGAGAATACTTGATACTAAAACTTTTGTGATATAAATCCAAACTAGCTGTTCTTAGTTTGGTCAGCGGGAATTTACATTTCTAAAAGAAATAAATTGATAAAGACATGCATTCAAAATGAAGTACATTTAGTGATGATTTTCTGTGCCAGACAGATATCTGTCTTCTATCTAGTATATATATATTACTTATTTGGCGGATTGATATGTAGTCTAAGCCTGTTTTTAATTATCTCGTTATAACAAGTCAGTATCTCGGTTATCTAGTTATAACGATACTAATTCGCTATAACGAGATAACTAACTCGTTATAATGAGATACAGTACAGACTCGTTATAACGAATTAGATCATCGTCACATGTCAAGGGTTATTGCGAGGTAACGAATCAATAACCCTTGACTTGTGAAGATGGAATTAGATTTCATTTCACTTTTCAAAACCAAGCCAATCTGGCTTTAAACCAAGCCAATCTGGCTTTCATACCCTTGTCCCAAGATTAATTCATACCAAATGTGAAAAGAAGAGAAGTAGCTATAAGAAGTTAAAAATGTTCATTTTTAATGGATGACAGACGACGATGGGCGGCAACCAATGGCAATAGGTAACCCGAGTTTACTCAGGTGACATAAAAATTAATATACTGCATAGATTGATAGAATAACGGAATATTAATCTTTTTAGCGATTATAATTTTCCCATTAAAATGAGTTGAAGTGCATACAATTACAAACTTGCTTGTGCACATATCCGTGTGTGTGTAATATATATGATACTTGTGGAATTTTATTAACAATTACATCTTGATTCTATAACATTGATTATAAAGGTCAAACGACATGTTATTGGGGATCATATATGTATGGAGCACCAAATTAACATAAACTCAGATAATTGAAGATATCATCAATTTGTTTGATGCGCGCCTCAATTCAATTGAAGATCTCTTCAAATAATTAATGATATCTTCAATTCTGAATTATTGCGTCCATTGATCAATGATAGCATTAATTCGTCAGCTGAATTGATGCGCGCTTTAATTGAATTAATGATCTCTTCAAATGAATTAATGATATCAACAATTGAATTGATGCGCGCTACAATTCAATTGAAGAAAGCAATACTTCATGAATCAAAGACAAAATATGGTATACACATGGGCAAACAAACTGGTACGCACAAAAGAAAATAGACAGACTTGTAGCTTATTAGATTTATTAGCGGTAATGATCACGGCTGCTCATAACTAGTGCAAGGATAAAAACCACAACCCGAAGTGAACCCTGGGACCAGATGTACACCCGGGAAAATATAAGATAATGTTTATTTATATTTTTTTAAACAATATTTTATCATGTATAAAACATAAATGGATTAGGCAGCAGGCATGCAGCCTATATAAGCCTTCTCCAAAATTTATATTTTATTTATATTTGTGATATCAATTAAATGAATGAAAAATCCAGGTGAGCTCTACTGGCAAGCTGAATCTCCCCCCACACGGAAATGGCAGCCGTGACGGAGGAATGGCTCGAAATAATAGGTTCTTGTCTGAAAAAAAAAAAAAAAAAAAAAAAACAAAGCCAAAACACCGACAACAAATTAAGAAATGTACAATTTCAGTTTACGGGGAGGGCTGGGCGGATGAATTTCCATGTGCGAACTGCTGGGGAATCTTGCACGGTGGTCATGACGTAATTTATGACCTCACTAATACCCAAAAAGAAAATTGTTGGCAGCGGGAAATTGCCCCGGTGATACAGATTAATGATTAATATTGATATTTACCTTAGATAAACCGATTTAACTTCGACGAATTAAATCCTAATAATGCGCGCATTACATCCTCGCATTGGGTCAAATGCTGTCTGACGTGTTTCATACCGATTGTTAAGCCGTTCTTGGTACACTGATTTGACTGCGGATAACTCCGTTTACCTGATCAGGATATGGGGCTCACGGCGGGTGTGACCGGTCGACAGGGGATGCTTACTCCTCCTAGGCACCTGATCCCACCTCTGGTGTGTCCAGGGGTCCGTGTTTGCCCAACTATCTATTTTGTATTGCTTGTAGGAGTTATGAGATTGATCACTGTTCGTTATCTTCACTTTGCATCAATTGATGAGAGCAATAATTGAATTGATGCGCGCATTAATTCATTTAATGAGAGCAATAATTGATTTAATGCGCACATTAATTCAAGTATTGCTTTCTTCAATTGAATTAATGATATCTTTAATTCATTTGAAGAGAGCAATAATTCTTTTAAAGGGAGCAACTATATAATTAAAGATATCTTCAATTCAATATATCCACAATTGAATTAATGATATCTTTAATTGAATTGTTGCTCTCGTTAAAAGAATTGATGCGCGCATTAATTCCTGATACAGAACATTGTAAAGGATTTAAAGATATCTTTAAGTGAATTAAAGAGATCATCAAATTATTGATACCGAGCTCTAAATTAATTATTGCTAGCAATATTTCTACTAATTTGATGCTCTCATCAATTGAATTGAAGAGAGCAATAATTGAATTAATGCGCGCATCAAATCTATGATTGATCTCATTAATTGAATTAATGCACACATTAAGTCAATTATTCCTCCATTAATTCACTTGATGCTCGCATTAATTCAATTGATGAAAGCAATAACTGAATTAAAGCGCGCATTAATCATTTGATGAGAGCAATAATTGATTTAATGCGCGCATGGAACAAATCCCGTCATCAGTATACTTCATTACCATTTTAAAAAGTATAGGATGGGAGAGAAATGTGCTGTTCTTCACTGTGATAACTCTCCAGGTATGCATATTTTATCTTCATTTTTCAGATACACCTAGTTCTATTCATTGTGGTGACATGTATACGCTGCTTCTAATATTTTAAAGCTCTATTCATCTTTAGGTAAAAATGGTATCTTATTGGATATTTGCTATGAGTAGGCTACATTGGGCAATTGAACTTCACATTCAGATACCAGGGCATATAAAATGTCAAGTGGATGCAGGCTTTGCTCAGATCCAAAAGACGTGATTTTGTGTTAATATAAATTAATATTGAAAAGCCTGCATCCACTTTTTATTTTATTTATATAATCTATTATTCGGACACAAATCATGCAAAACTTCAATTTATTATTCGGGAACAAATAATACAAAACTTCAATATCTGTTATTAGTATACAAAGGTCATAAGTCATTTACAGAAACAAGTACCTGTGATACAACACTATTCAGAAGGGAAGTGCCCATAGCTGTAGTCACCGCGTTTGCCCCTTACTTATGGGAACACTGTACATATACTTCATCACCATGGAATAAAGAACTATAACACAATTTGAGGTGTTACATTACTATGAGTAAAATCGTTGATCCACCCCTTTTTAATCGATGGATGCCGCGTACGTGAAGCTTAAAATAGATTTGGAAAGTCCCTCCAAATCTGCTTTGAATCAGAGGAAATACTGGCATGATTTCTTTATATATCCAGGTCAGTAACAAAACAATTTTTATGAATAATGATGATGATACGAAATAGTATTTAAATAGTTTTTAAAAGTCACATTTCCGGAATAAATGCTATCGTAAAGTCCGCGGATTGAATAACATGATTATGCGACCGAATTTAATCAATTCTGCGTTTATGATATTACATTTTGAATTAAGAATTAAGAAAATAATGTTCTTACGAATTTAACTTGTCAGCAACCATTTGACATTCTCTGTCTTTTATTTCTTTAATCTTTCCGGACTTTCCACAACCCTTCAGAGGTCCAAAGAGGATTTCTGCTCTCGTTTTCACTTCCTCTATTAACAGAACTTCTTCCTCAGCGGTCCAATTTTGTGCCCTAGCTTTCTTTTTTACTTCCATCGTCTCCATATTGAAAGGAAATGCAGCAGATGACAAGATTTCAAGACGTAATATTGGTATATTTACATGTTTCTATGACGTTTTCTCACCTTTTTAACATTCAAGAGCTCTACAGGGCCGCTACCAGCGCTGAAAAAATTCCGCGAAAACTGTCGCGCACGATAAGATTCTCAACTCAACTCTTGAGAATATACTCATCTAAGAATATTCTCAAATCGATTTATGACGGCTGATTTGAGAATATTCTTAGCTGAGTAATTCTCAAGAGTTGAGTTGAGAATTTTTTTGAAAATTCTCAAAGTTTTATGAAGGCGGGGCCAGGGCATATAAAATGTCAAGTGGATGCTGGCTTTGCTCAGATCCAAAAGACGTACAGGAGGTGATTTTGTGTTAAAATGAATTGATATTGAAAACTTAAAATTATATCTAGCAAAATAGAGATTTTTTATAATGGTGCATATTTGTTCAAACCCTTTATGCGGCGATGTCTGTTTTTCTATATCAGATTGTGACACCTTACAGCACGTTGCTGACGCAATCTCTAAGTACTCCAAAAGTAACGAGGCTGTGATAATAGAAGATGGAAATGTGAAATACTACCAATGGAAAGAATATACTCTCTCTCTCTCTCTCTCTCTCTCTCTCTCTCTCTCTCTCTCTCTCTCTCTCTCTCTCTCCTACACACACGAACAATTGGGTTGTCAAATTTTGGGGAGAATCGTCACTTCATGACATACATAATTAAATGCTCTTTTACAAAAGTATATACAATACAAATTATATACAATATAAATTACATACAATATAAATTACACGTTCAATGCTTAATTTTGTTAATCAATACGTATATACCCCCCCCCCCTCCCGCCTCCAATGGACTGATCCACAAAGCACAAGGTGAACACTTAAATGGACATGGAAACGATTTGAGCTGAACATTTTCTAATTTAATTTTTTGATTTTTTGATATTTAGAATGCTTAACTAAGGTATTACTAATGATTAGGACAAATTTGAATGTCGGTAGTCAAGGTACATGGGAGATACAAGTCCTTGTTATGTAAACGCTATATTCTATTAAAGCACGAGCTTGTTTACAAAACAAAGAATTGTGAGTGCTGTATCTCACTTACAACTCAACAACTGATATTCAAATTTTGGTTGACCATTAGAAATACTTTAGTTAAGCATTGTAAATAATAAAAATGGAAAAATAAAATTTGAAAATTTTTCAGCTCAAATCGTGTCCATGCCCCTTTAAGATATGCATGACTTTCGATAGCTTTCGTTTTAGTAGGGGGAGGGGTCCAGTTCGCTACATGGGTTCGATTCATCTGTTCAGTCCTTTCATTCTTACATTTCCATTATTACTCCTTGCTTTATAAGTGACGGATGGCAATTTTATATATAAAAATCACAAACATTGCTTGTGAAAATACCCGAAAATGTTCGTTGTCAAAAATTCTAGTAAATGCTTATGTTTCTCACCAATTTCAGAAGTCATAGAAAAGTGGTTTATGCTTAATTCAGAAATCAGTTCGCACTGGAAAATTACTGGTATACTTTTTTAATAGACGAACGGAGGGGGTATTAAAAACAAATAAAAGAATACTAGTATGATGTTTTACTGGGAAATTCAGAATATGTGTAACCCTTTAATTCAGTAAAATTTCTAGACTTGCTCGCTCCATTGACTCTAACCAACACGTGCCGCATGCTAAATATATGAAATGTGAACTAGTATGCAACATGCATTACAATAAGTAAAAGTCTTCCATCCAATAGCACATACAGAATTATCTGTCCCGTTTCCTACAACATACACATTGAATTTCATTTTAAATTCCAGCTTTAGACAATCGAAATGATTTTAATAGGCAACAAACAAGGCTTGATCAAGTCTAGGATACATCTCTCCCCCCCCCCTTTCTAAATTTGTGGTGCTTCATCTATACAGCTGGTGACGTCTCAATATGAGTGAAAAACTCTCGATGGGAGTAAAACAATCTCTCTCTCTCTCTCTCTCTCTCTCTCTCTCTCTCTCTCTCTCTCTCATGATAATTCATAATATTGAAACAAATTACCACTTTCTCAATTAAAGAAAAAACACAATACCACATCGACATTGAAGCACTCTGATATGTTTATTCGACTATAAGCAATTTCATATAATTAAGAAATTGAACGAAGGAACTGAACCCAAATGTTTATTAAATCAAAAAAGTCACATGATGAGAATTAATTTGATGTGTAGCGCTAATTCTCGTGTACTTCCATAATACGTTATACCTTGTAAGCAAACGTTTACGTTCCTCTATAAAAGAGAGGTTAACCTCATTATTGAATAGTTATTACTTTTCTACAAACAGGGGTTTTACGCAGTATGCACTCTAAATCCAAATAAAACAGAAAACAAGTCATTCTAGCTTTCTTTAAGTTTTCACTCCATGCTCGGTCAGTAATTGTCGAATCTTAACGTGTCCTCTTCTAGCGGCGTAGAATGCAGCATTCCATCCATCATTATCCACACTGTGTAGAAGGTCAGGGTATGTTTGGATGATATAACGACTCATTTCTAAGTTAGCGTTGCCACATGCCGCGTGAAGAATGTTCCAGCCGTTATTGGCTTGATGTTTGACGTCTACTTCATTATCTGCCAGTAGTTGTAGAATGTTAACGTTTCCTCCTCCAGCGGCGAATAGAGCAGCATTCCATCCATCATTATCTACACTGTGTAGAAGGGCAGGGTATGTTTGGATGATATAACGACTCATTTCTAATTCACCGTTCCTACATGCCGCGTGAAGAATGTTCCAGCCGTTATTGGCTTTATGTTTGACGTCTACTTCATTATCTGCCAGTAGTTGTAGAATGTTAACGTTTCCTCTTTCAGCGGCGAATAGAGCAGCATTCCATCCATCATTATCTACACTGTGTAGAAGGTCAGGGTATGTTTGGATGATATAACGACTCATTTCTAAGTTAGCGTTGCCACATGCCACGTAAAGAATGTTCCAGCCGTCATTGTCTTTATGTTTGACGTCTACTTCATTATCTGCCAGTAGTTGTAGAATTTTAACGTTTCCTCCTCCAGAGGCGTGTAGAGCAGCATTCCATCCATCATTATGTACACTGTGTAGAAGGTCAGGGTATGTTTGGATGATATAACGACTCATTTCTAATTCACCGTTCCTACATGCCGCGTAAAGAATGTTCCAGCCGTCATTGTCTTTATGTTTGACGTCTACTTCATTATCTGCCAGTAGTTGTAGAATTTTAACGTTTCCTCCTCCAGAGGCGTGTAGAGCAGCATTCCATCCAGCATTATCTACACTGTGTAGAAGGTCAGGGTATGTTTGGATGATATAACGACTCATTTCTAATTCACCGTTCCTACATGCCGCGTGAAGAATGTTCCAGCCGTTATTGGCTTTATGTTTGACGTCTACTTCATTATCTGCCAGTAGTTGTAGAATTTTAACGTTTCCTCCTCTAGCGGCGTA